>NC_056741.1:286572063-286782063 GCF_019279795.1 Protopterus annectens | reverse complement strand
TCACAAAATTAACCATAATAATATTAACATGGTACCTAAAGATAAAATAAAGGAGTTTATAACCACAAATATGAATAAAAAGCTTAATAAACAACAGATTAAACTATTGGACAAGAGTATTTCATATACAGAAGTTATTACACAAATAAATAAGCTTAAATCAAACAAAGCACCGGGTAATGATGGTATTATACCAGAGATATATAAAATCCTTTCTAAAAATACATATTCATTAATACATCTTCTTTCGGCTTTTTCCCGGTTAGGGGTCGCCACAGCGGATCACCTTGTCCGCACATTGAATGGCAGTGGAGTTTTCACGGTTCGAGTTGCCAGCCAGCGCCCACCCTCACACACACCACACACACACACACACACCTAGGGCCAATTTAGAGTGTCCAATCCACCTGCAGCATGTCTTTGGGAGGGCAAGAGCACCGGAAACCCCGCGACCACAGGGAGGACATGCGAACTCTGCAGAAGAAGCACCCAAGCCCGAGGATCGAACCGGAGAACCTCTTGCTGTGAGGCAGCAATGCTAACCACTGCACCACCGTGGCCGCCCTCACATATTCATTAATACATAAAGTTTTTATTTTGGCCCAAACTGAGTTAATAACCCCCCCATCTTGGCAATATACATTAATTTTAAAACCTAATAAAGATACAACTAGATGTTCTTCATATCTCATTACTTAATGTTGATTATAAAATGTTTATGAATATCTTTGCTGATAGATTGAAGACAATCATTCCCGGCATTATAGATATAGATCAGACAGGCTTCATTGTAAATAGAAATACTTTTGATAATATAAGAAGAACTTTAACATTAATAGATTTTGCAAATAGGAAAAGAAAGATTTAACACTTATTAGTCTTGATATAAGTTCAGCATTTGATTCAGTAAGTTGGGACTATCTGTTTACCTTAATGAAGTGCACAAACTTCGGATGCATTTGTAAATCTAATTGAACATTTATACAAAGGAACGTTGGCTTATATTAAGGTAGAAACATATGTTTCACAAAAATACCCATTCTTAAAGGTACAAAACAAGGATGTCCACTTTCTCCACTATTATTCACTTTAGTAATGGAGCCTTGGGCTAATTTGATCAGAAACAGTACTGACATAGAGGGTTTTGAAATAGATGAAAATACAACATCAAAATTCAACTTTTGCAGATGATGTTCTAATTTCATCAGCAGGATCTAATTCTTCTATACAGTCTCTATTTGATAACATGATGAATTTTAAAAGTATTTCTGGTTTAATATTCAATGAAGAAAAAACTAAAATACTACCTATATATACACGAAAAAATATTCTCATTAGTGATTTTACTAAATATGTTCCCAATTCAGGTCAGATAACTTATTTAGGTATAATACTATCTAAAAATATTAAATCTATTATATATAATAATTATAATACCTGTTTTCTTAATATACAAAATCTTTTAATACCTGGAATAATATGTTTTTACTATGGAGGAGAGACTTACAATTATTAAAATGATAATATTCCCCAAGATTTTATACTTAATACAATCAATAATACTTCCACCTACAAAAATAATTATCAAGAAACTGAACACACTAATGTTAAATTTCTTATGGGCACCTAATAGACCTAGGATTGCATTAAAGAAACATACTAATAGCTGGTCTCAAGGGGTATTTCTTTTCCAGACTTTAATTTATATACTATCTCTTCTATTGTAAAAGTTATTACTTTATTAATAGATCAGTCATATGTCACAAAATGGAAAGATTATTGGGAGCTAATTAGTATACACTTCATGAAAATCTCCTTAACACATAAAAATATGATTGTAAATAACTCCATGTTATGGTTACTAAAGGAATTTTGTACTTCACCTATTACACCTAAACATATGGTTTGTTACCCATTAAATATTATTATTAGTTACTTTATATTCATGCACCCTAAGTATAGGGAATGGAATTTTATTGTATTTCCTATAATGTATACTCAGGGTATGCTTTTGTTATCTACTTCTGAAAGAACTCATTTAGCTATAGATAATGATCTAAAGTACTGGTATTAGTTGATATCTGATAATAAAGTTAAAAATCTAGATTTCTTAAAACAAGAATTTGATCTAAGAGAAACTTGCTGGTTAGAGGTTCAGACCTTTAGACAACATCTCATTAATAAAATAGATTTAATGTCTATAACTGTTAAAGAATCTATTCCAACACTGATTGATTACTTGATATTAAATTTACAACATAAAGTTTCTGATAAAGGTAAAGTTTCATACATACATAAAGTTATCAGACAAGAAACTTTTTACAGTGTAGATTCATACTGGAATTATTTCACTTCTATTAATGGGGACCCACCAAATCAACAAGATAAACAATATATATTGGAATCTGCTTATAGAACCATTGTCTGGAGACTTTATACATGGAAATGTTTACATAGATCTTTTTATACACCTTTGATGATGAATAAAATAAATAATAAAGATAATCTATGTAAGAGATGTAATGTAGAAATTAATGCTGACTGGGCTCATATGTTTTATGACTGTATAAAGTTGAAAGAATACTGGAAGTCAATTAATGAATTTTTGCAGGCTATTTTTACAGATAATTTCATTATTTCTAAATCTCTTATATTATTCAACACACCTGTACCTCAAAGAGTTAAAAGGTTAAGCTTCCCTTGTTATGGTCTATTCTAGCAGTGGCTAGGAAAATAATAACTAGAAATCAATGAATTTAAAAATGTTATGAATATAATTAGGACTAGAACAAATAGAAAAACATCTTATTTATTGTATGGGATAATTTACAAAATTTGTTAAAAAAAATTTAATTTCAATAGCATGGTATTTTAGTTTAATTAATTGATCTGATTGTAGTGGATGTCTTTGTAAATACTTTAGTTGTTTTGTTGAATATTATAATAATACCTATTTTTAATTACTTGTATAAAATTGTTATGATATTTCTCTTATATGTTAAAACAATAAACCTGTTTTGAAAAAAAAAAAGAAAGATTATGCTAAGTGTACATGTAGTCTACACTTTGTGATAACCTTTGTGAATCCCTGTCAGCATTTAAAGCACAAAACATCAGTATGAAAACTAAAGTTAGGAGGAAGAAAGTCTGAATTATGCCTGTATTGTCTGTTCACTCAAAATGGTGTACATTTAGTGAAGGCATTATTGATCTCTTTGTATATCTCTAAATGTGAACAAGTACCTTTTCATACCTTACTTTCTCTCCCTTCTTCACTCACTTCCTTATTTCTACCAATCTCTCCCCTGACTTTCTCTCTAAATAAACCATGAGCTTGCTTTCACTTCATATTTGCAATTCCTGTTTGTATTATACTAAGTTACCTTTAATTTCTTTATAAACTGACTAAAATTTCTTTAAATATTAAATCATTTTATGTACCTTGTATTGATTCTTAACCAATGTTTTCATATTATGTCTAATTCGGTATAATTATGTAAACTGTAGATGTTTTTGTGTTACTTTTGTAGATTGCAAAATTATTGTTTTAAAATGTGTTGTAAACCGTTGGAACATTTCTCTCTGGGCCTCCACTGAAAATTAACCCCTAGCCAGTCAAACTTTCTCCATAATCGAATGTCAACAAATAGATAAATAAATTATTAAAATCAGCATTCCCTTTGTTGAACAATTTTGGAAATAGCAAGAAAAATAATTACAGAAATTGGTTGCAAAATCCATCATTTTCCTTAACAGAATTTTAACTTTCTTTAGGATAGCCACATGACAAAGAGGTGAAGACAATTTAATTTACCACAGAAACCATTCATTTGAAATATTGGCTTAAAGTCTTTGGTTTGATAGAAAAAAAAATAAGAAAAAGTGAACTGGTATAGTACTCTGTTATTTAAAGAACATTTTGTATTGCTCTAACAAGGGATGTATTTTACTACATGCATTTGAGAGTGATAAGTAAAGTAATTAAGTGAAACTGCACATATAGGGGCAGATTCCAAAAGCTATTTGTGGGCAGTGCAGCACGCTGAATAAAGACTTGTACACACCAGATGCAGATGCGATTTCAGAAGACACACTGAAAGCAATCTGAGTACTTGGCTATTAATTGTAGGATAGTTATGGATTCCATGCAAGCCCACTAGATTTCAAAACACAATGGGCCAGATTCATGAAACATCCGTGTAAGACTTAATATGTCTTACTCGGAGGCTGCAGTTGAATGGTATGACGTCAGCATGCCATGCATATTCATGAGGGCATGCTAAATCATACCCAAGTCTAACACGGTCCGTGTAGGAAAGTATGGGGCGTGTCCGATTGCCACGAACAACAAAGGGACACGCCCCCAGAAGAGTCAGAGTCCTGAAAGTAAACACCCATGAGCGAGTCCGCTGAAATGTCAAGGAATACACCACACATCCCTACAGACTAAACCCTACTGAAAATATGTAAAATGCAAAAATAGCAGTTTCCTTTTTTTTTTATAATTTCCAAAATGTTTGCCCGCATTTGCGCTCGTTTGCGCGGGTATGCCCTTCGCTCAACCACAGTTAGCAGATATGACATTGAAAAGCATATAAGATCTACATATGTAAGTTAAGCAAAGTAGCAATAGCATAGCGGTAGAGATGTTGCCCAAAGAATAGGTAGTCACGGTTTGAGCCCCACAACATCCCCCTCCATTTTTCTTTAAATAAGTATGAAACAATTCCCCGATATATATAAATTTAATTTATGTAAAATGCAATGAAATGGCCCATGTATTTCTGAACAAAACCTATATTATGTATATATAAAAAGGATCATAACTGCCCATAGCTTAGCAGTGCTTTAACAAGCTTAATATGAGTGCCCGTAGCTGAGCAGCACTTTAACAAGCTTAATATGAGTGCCCATAGCTGAGCAGTGCTTTAACAAGCTTAATATGAGTGCCTGTAGCTGGGGAGCTCTTTACCCAGCTTAATATGAGTGCTTATAGCTAAGTAACGCATTACCCAGCGTAAGCCGTTAGCGTGGAGCTGCGCAGTGCGCCAACCAGCTTACCATCGGGCAACGTTGGGCAAGCTGTAGCAAAGTTGCCTTTACACAGACACACCTCCTATCCTTTACTGTTATAAAACTGTGAAATTGCAAGATTCTTTAGAACAGTAGTTAGAATTTCTATGAAAATGAGATATGATTTATGTATAAACTTATTAAGAAAACAATATACATATACTTTTCTTGTGAAATATATATATGTATAATACAAGTATTTACTAAGAAAATGCACACTTTTTACACAGTTTAAATTTATGTAATGTATATTTCAAATTTATGGACTTTCCTTGGTTACTTAATTTTAAGCACCAAGTTGGTGACTGTGTTATATATATATATATACAAAGAATGGTTAAAATACCTGGGATTAGGTGAACAGTTGTTTAAGGTAAATAATTAACTAATTAATTAATTGGAGGTCTCATTTCATTGGTGATAATTCAAATTTCTTTATATGTGTCTGTAACTAAGATTTAACTGACTCTGAGGATTCCCTTTGTTGGATGAAAGTACTTAGTCAGTTACAGATGGAATTGTACAGTTTTGACAGTTCATTTTAATGATTAAAGTCGTTGTGTTTTTTTACTTTTTGGACTACGCTGGTATTTCATTATTTACACCTCCTATCCTGTCTAGACAGTAGTAAAATAAAAAAACAATGGCAAGGATCAAACCCAGGATACTGTGCACCATAGTCAAAGTACTAAACCACTAAGCCATGACAGTTGTACTTAGAAATACAGTATTACCATACTTATAGGAATGAATGAAAATATAACCATGACAAAGCAGGTTTGCTGTAAGCAGAGAAATATCCAAAATGGCCAATCACAGATAAGTGCAGGAAAACCGGCATATATAAGCCCCATAGGCGGGAATACACACCATAACTGATTGTGGTACCCATTTGCAGTCAGGATGGCAGGTGCAGGAGAGGGAAATCAGTTTAGAGCACAAAGGTGGGGCATTGAGGAGTCAAAATATATGGTATGGCTCCTAGTCCACTATCATGAAGGCCAACTCATGCAGGGCCAGGTTCAATGGGGAGCGTACAAGGCAGAGGCATGGAACCGGTTGGCACATGATCTCACCAGTGCCACAGGCATTCTGAGGACTGGTGAACAGGTCCGTCACCACCATGCGGACCTGAAGCGACTATAGGAGGACTAACTGAACCGATGGATCCAGGAGGCCCGTCAAATGCCCAACGCCCCACTACTAAGTATCCATGTAATTAAGTATGTAAGAAATGCTATCCTAGCCTATAGTATGGATAGGTATGTTCCAATATTCCTTCATTTATATTACAGCTGCAGGTGTTCGTTCCATGAATTGGCAAGCCTATGCTGATAGGCTGGCAAGGTTGCGCCACCAAGCAGGTTAGTAATTATTCTGCTGGGATTGTTATAGAATAGAAGTGAGACAGCCTGTAAAAGAGTTCAGTGTTGTAACCCAGTAATAAAGGTCAAATAAGCCTAGAAGAAAGATTCTGCTAGTATTGTAAGATTAGATAAGTGATGCAGCCTGGAAAATATTATTGCAATCCAGTAATAAAGATTAAACAAGTCTCAAATAGAGTTTTCACCTGTATTGTAATATCAGATAACTGCTTCAGCCTGAAAATGAGTGTTGTAATCAATCAACAAAGGATAGACAAGTGTCAAATTCATCCTTGTAAATTCTGCCATATGAAATAAGTGAGTCAGCTGGAAAGGATTGCTGTATCCCAGTAATAAATGTTAATAAAGCCTAGAATTAAGTACCATCCTGAAATGTAAATATAAAATAGGTGAGAGAGTGTGAGAAAGACAGTTTGAAGCTACCAAGAAAGCTGTAATAAATCTGGAATAAAGGTATACTGCATTCACTACATAATGAAATGAATGAGACAGCCACTACCAGAGAGTGAAATGTATTTAATAAAGTACAGAGCCTGGACTGTGTCCATCTCACAATTTGGATATGTTGCTGTGCCCTTGCATTATGGAGATAGTATGGTTGTATGAAATGCTGAACATCCACAGTTGTCTAGACCCATATAAATAAAATGTAGCAGGATGCTTTACCTGAATACACCCAGATATGAACATATATGAATAAAAATGGAATGTATATTAATGTAGCAGTAACATCCTCATCACCAACATTCCTAAGGTTACATACAGGAAACTGTACTAATACATGTAGGGGATATATATCTGCATCTACTAGAAATGTACAGTATATGTATGGGTAGTTTAAGTTGTTAATGTAATATTTCTCCACCCTACCCTATTCTCACAAATGATGCCATTCCACACCAAACTGGGTATGTGTATTCACAATTAATTCCCATGGACATTTGTCCTGTTGGTTTATACATATCTGCATGTACGTTGATGCATGTGCCCTGTTCATATATATCCAAACCTGATGGCCTGTTGCCACCAATCAACCCTGCATGCTGTTGGAATGTCCACTGTTGTTCTAAATATGTATGTGTTATGCTTGCTGCTCAATGTTGAGAATTCATGTGTGTTTGGTTAATGGGAATATGGATGCATGCTGTTACAACTAATTTTGAATGGTGTTGTTTGTTACTAATCCAAAATGCCATATAATACTGCTAAACATAGGACAACAGGGAAGGCGAGTTCACCTGGCACCAGTGCCCAGGTCGGAACCTCCTCCTCCGGTGGCCATGTGCCACCTTTGGGTGGAAGCACTGCAGGGGATGGGGCTCGTCCCCCCTCTGCAAGCATGGCTGGAGGACAGCCTCCACTCACCCTCCATAGGGTCTGGTCTGTGGTGTGTAATGAGATCAGGCGTTCCGTGACTGATCCCCTACGCCAGCTTGAAACAAGAGTGGCACAACTCACGGGTGTGCCTGCCCATCCTATCCAGCCCCCACCACAGCCCCGGCCTGGGCTGTGAAGGTGCACTGGTAACTGCCCATGGGTGGGGATCTCAGTTCCACTGTTACCATCTGTGGGCTCATGGGCTTGCGATATCCAAACATCTGTCCCCGTCAATTGTGTTTACCACCCACGTGTGTCATACTCTGCCCCTGTATGCATCTTGTTTGTCTTGTCTGTTAACCTCCCCAACCTACCTCCAAAATATACCTACTTCCTGTACCTCACATTCCACTCTCACCTGAAAAAAAATTAAAAAGGGGCATTCTGTTCCCACAAAAAAATTATGCCCCATACATAGCTGCCCATTTCACATACTTGTCTGCTGGACATGTAAACTGATAATTACAATTGGCTGTACAACATATTTAGTTGTCCTCACCCCTCTCTCAGGTGTGGAAGGTGTCAAATCTCACTCTAAATTTCTAACATATGCACAGCTGTTGCTGGTAAAGAATTGGGCAGTTATGGGCCTTCCCTACATCCTTCCTGCACATCCCGAACTTGTTTTCCTACTGTTCTACCCTCTTTGTGCCCCCTTTTTCACCACTGTCCTATTTCCCCATTTTCTTTTCTTTAAAAGAAATTAGCGTGGGTGTTAGTGGGAGTAAGCACTTTTACTGTCCTATTTCCCAATTTTCTTTTCTTTAAAAGAAATTAGCGTGGGTGTTAGTGGGAGTAAGCACTTTTAAGCAGTAGTCAGCAGGTGTGCGCTTGTGTGCGCTTAGCTAAGCGTAGATAAGCATAGCTAAGTATCACGCAAACTCACGCAAACCCACTTACAACTGCTTAAAGGTGCCTTGGTCACTCTGTATGACAAGGCCTGTAGTCTGTTCATCAGCAAAATAAAATACCCCTGTCAGTCTCGAACCCCAGAAACACTAGACTGTATGAATTACCACTGAGCCACAGCAGATATACAAGAACTTGCTGCTGAAAGAAATATATCATGAAATACAATGAGTGAATGTAAAAGGAAAATAGGAAGGCCATTACACAAAGCTTGTTCTGTGTATCTTTACTGGCAATTCTTGTGGAATTGCATTACATGAGTGTGATAAGAGAAACAGCCATGCTAGTAGGTAATAATGTTACAGTAGCACCTTATAAACCCCACACAGTATAAGAGCAGGATAAACACTGCCATATTTGAATAGGTAAGAGGCCAGATCTCCCAACTGCGACTGATTTACAGGGATGTCCCTGATCTGCAAACAAATGTTACCTGTGCTCCACTGACTCCCTGTGAAATGTACTAACAGTAAGCAGAAAGGTGGGGAATTCTACATAATGGTAACTGTCAATAAGTTAGAGTAGACACTACCTGCATGCCAGAAATGGTGTAGTAATACATATGCTCAAAATACCCAACAGTCACAACTGCAGAATATCTGAAATATATCACGGGTGTATATCACTGATATGTACCTTTCCCTGAGGCTGGTCAACTGTATACCTGAAAGTATCTCAGGCCTGGAAGTGTCAGAAACACACAGGCATATCAGCCTGTCTGCTGTTACACACTTTGCGAATAGCTGTAGAATTACTTCCACAAGCATGCCCTTATGTAGGAGTACAACACAAAAATATCAAAGGATGTAGCCATCTAACATACTAATGACAGTATAGCAGTTCACAAGCACTGCATGTGCCTGATGATTATAATTGTTAGTACAATATACGTAGTTGTCCTCACCCCTCTCTCAGGGGTGGAAGGTTTCAAATGTCACACCAAATGTCAAACATATGTACAGCTATTGCAGTTAAAGAAATGTGCAGCTATGGACCTTCCCTAAACCCAGCCTGCACATCCCTAGCTGGTGTCCCCACTGACTTCCTGCTTCCCGCTTACAACTGTTTAAAAGTGCCTTATTCACTCTGTATGACAAGGCACTAATACTGCTCAGCAGCAAAATAAAATACCTTTTGTAAGTGTCAAACCCCAGACCTTGGCCTCACCAGACTGCATGAAGTACCACCAAGCCACAGCAGACATATAAGAACTTAGTGCTGAAAGAAATATATCAAGCATTACAAGGAGTGAATGTAAATGGAAAATAGGAAAGTCATAGCAACACATTCCAGTAAAGACAAATATCAGGCATTCAAGGAGTGAATGTGAAGGGAAAATAGAAAAACCATAGCAACACATTGTAAGAACTACTGTTGTATGCCAGTTAATCCACAAATCCCACAGGAAAGTACATACTCCCATGTAAACAGTGTTAGCATTAGCAGGTGTTAGTTAACATACACACTGAGAAGAGTGAACTGGAAGAAGCAACAGCCAGGTTTCAGTACAACATGCATTTCAGTGGCTACAACACAGCCTCAGATATGAGAGATATACCAACCTTCTGACTGACACAACAGCATCCACAGAAAACCAGCATGGTCCCCACCTTGCAAAACTGAAAGGCCTACGCCTACCTAACCTATAATTTTATAGCAGTGTCCTGAAATCACAGTGAGAACTGCAATTACAACACAGCAGGCTGCATGCAATTACTAAATGCTGGCCACCAATTGGTGCAGAGGCCATCACATGCACATGTGCAGATACCTACAAAAGCAGCCTGCACTGCCAGTCTACACATGCAATAATATCATTGCAGCAACTGGAGGGAGAGAGAGAGAGAGAGAGAGAGCGACAGAGACAGAGACAGAGACAGAGACAGAGAGACAGAGACCAAAAAAATAAAGCAAGCAAGCCAAAAGAAAAAAGCTGTCAGAGACACCAATCCACAAAATACAGAAATACAACACATCAACAGGTACAACTGACAGAGGTGAGAAATACAAAGGTAATGTATGTAACAGATATGTATTTGCTGGCATCTGAATGATGTGTCTGAAAGGTAATCAACATACTGTGAGCCCACCATATATGTTAGCAGTCTGTATCTATATGTATATGCAGATGTGCATAGGGCAAGGGACATACTGCAACTGTTAGTGAAGGCTGGACATACATATGTAGTTGAAGGTTGCTATGTGCACATATCAATGTAGGTTGTAGTGAGTGGCATTGAAAACAGCATGCAGTGCAGGTATATGTCATGTGGTGGTGAATGTTTGTGGGGCTGAGCCAGTGAGGCCTGCTACAGCTATATGGCCTGAGGACAGAATAATGCATTCTGCACAACACTGTGCAATATCATTACAGAATGGTATATCTCATATCTGTTTCAGAAGTGATATTCCCACCATGAAAGGTGGCCAGTCTATGTGCCTAGATGTGCATGTTTATGTACAGCAATGGATGTTTAGAAGTGTGTGTATACATATATGTGTATATATATATATATATATATATATATATATATATATATATATATATATATGTATGTATATATATATATATATATATATATATATATATATATATATATATATATATATATATATATATATCTATATATATATATATATATATATATATATATATATATATATATATATATATATATATATATATATATATATATATATATATATATATATATATATATATATATATATATATATATATATATATATATATATACATAGAGAGGTATGTATAGATAGATATATAGATAGATAGAATATATACATATACATACATATATATATATATATAGATACATATATATACATATATATATATATATATATATATATATATATATATATATATATATATAGATATATATATATATATATATATATATATATATATATATATATATATACACACATATTGAAAAATATATATTTATATATATATGTATGAGTGAGAGAGGGGGACATGGGGGCAGATGTATTGCAACAGGTGCCTGGTGACCAAGGCATGGGCTGAACACCAGTGTCGATACTGCAGTACCATACCCCATTCCAAAACACATTACGCACTAACTACCACATAGGTGGTTGCCTGCCTACCACTGGAGGTGTCAGAAGGGAACATGGGACACAGGTGTACAACAGCCTCCCCTTTGATATCCACAGTGGCACACTAGTCTTGTAATGCCTGTACATGGTATGTGTCATCACAAAAGGTGTGTCAGCTAGGGAAATGTAAGTCAGTGTACCCCTCTACACCTCACAATGTCCTATGCAGTATGTACCTCTCATGAGAACTACAGAGAGTGGAAAGGCCACAGACATACCTAACAAAGACTTATAATGCCCTCAAACACATTCTCTATGCAGACTGACTCACAAAACCACAGCTAGAGTGCTTTGCATACTTCCTACACAGAGGTTACCACTGCTGGACATACAGAGATTTGTCACACCCATACCAGTCAGCCAACTACCATGGCAACACCTCACAATCCGTCCAGCCTACATGACCTAGGGCCCTAATCCTTGTCACTGCACTAAACAGCACATGCTGGAGGTACAGGTTCCTATACGCAAATATGCCATACCCTGGACTAAACCACCCAGCATGAACAAACAAGGCTCCTTATTAGTAGATGTCATACATACCCCTGATGAATGTTATGGAGATAGGTAATATGCCCTGTGAGTCACCTCTGTGTAACCGTTTCACAGGAGCAAGTAAAATCACATTACATGTGTCCCAAAGGGCAGAGTAGAATATGGATAGGCTGCCCTAGGCCTAGGGCTAATAGCATAGTACCTACCTATGACACAATGCACACACACATGTACTCAGTGCAATACCAGCTATGTGAGGTTGAATGAGTGTGACACTGACTGTGTGTAATGTCTGTAAAGGTGTGATAGCTTAGCGTGAGTTTGTGTCTGTCATGGTAGTTTGTGTCCCAGGTGTGAGGCCAGAGAAAGATGTGTCAGTTATCGGGATGCAAACATAGTAGATTGACATATGTTGAGCCGTAGTTCCCTGTGTACGACTGCGGTGTCCCATTGTAGGCAGAAGCAATACATGTATGCTCAGTAAGTGGTACTGCTGTTGAATCCAGCTCACATATGAACTGTTGTACTACCTGAAGTTGTAGGCCTAAACACTACAGTATAGTGCATGTTCACATTCCCTGGTAACACTCATGCATAGGTATCTATAAGTAGGGGCACACAGTACTATAAGGTACATATTTAATTCTCATCTGTGTTGTCATACATTTGTGTGTTGTATGTATGTGTAATGTGTGTATAATGATGTCTGTACCATGGCCGCAATCACATGTGTGTTACAGGGTTTGTGTGTGTACCTGGCAGCATGTATACTCTATGACAGCAGTATGCTGGCTATATTAACAACTGTGCACATATGTCAGGTAGGGGTATGGCATCAAAGACTAGGGTGGATTACCATTGAAACTGTAAATGTGCATTGCATTCATTGCATGGGATGACAATATTCTTCATCCATTAGCTTGATACATACCCCCAGTGTGAGGTTGTACATTGTATCCCAAACAGTGTGCCGAGTGCTGGTGTATACTAGGTTGTTGTATGGAGTGTGGCAGGCACTGTCAGACAGTTGTGGGCTGAGCACTGATATGTGGTATTGAACATGTATATCCCCTGATAGACAGACAGATGCTATATATGGCAGTTAAGTGATATCAGTACATTAGAATATTAAGTGTGCCACATGACTTGCTCACATAGTTTTCTTTTCCTTCCAGGGTGATGGTGCATCAGCGTAACCCACCTTATACAGCAGCAGAGGATCAGGAGATCCACCAGAGCCTGGTGCAGAATTTCTCTGTGCTGTTTTCCAGGACTAGCCAGAACCAGCATGAGAGGGCTGCACTGTGGCAAGAACTTGTCCGTCGGGTAAATGACATAAGCATGCATAACCGGACATATGAGCAAGTACGCCATCACTGCAGTGATTTAATTAGACATGTCCGGCAGCGTGCGTCTGATAGCCACAGACAACAGATTGCCACAGGTGGTGGGGTACCTATCCAACCCCCCCTCACCAGTGTGGAGGAGCACCTCCTAAGTGTTGTGGCTTCAGGCCAACAACAACATCCACAAACATGTGTTATCATGGAGGCCGGAGCCACCCAGCATGTTGAAATGGAGTGTGCAGGTAACATGCCATATCTGTGGTTGACTGTTGTCTGTACTGGTAGTTTATGCGTGTGTGTGATGTGTACTGTGTGTGTAGCTGTTCACCTGCCGATTCTTCTGCAAGATTGATATTCTGAGTATAATCTGTATACTTGTGTAAGCCAACTGTTGTACTACTGTACTTTATCATACTCACAGTATCAATGGCACAGTTGTGGCCACTGGCAATCACTCTCATATTTTTGCAGGTCCCTCTGGAGTGACAGCAAGGCACCCAATCCATGCTGGTGAGTGTGTAATAACAATACTATTGCTAATGACATGTACATGTCATATGGAGGTGCAGTGTGTGCACATGTAGCACACCTATGCATAATGCATGCTGTGCATGTTTGCTGTGAGACTATGCATATCCCATTATTCTCAGTAGCTGCCTCACTCACATGCAATACACAGAACATAACACACGTGTAGCAACACAGTACAGGACATTGGATAGGCATACCTGATACACATGTACACAACACACACATGTTTGGCATAGACACTACACCTTAGCCTGCTACACATGTCCAATTATGACACCTGCTGTATGCCCACCCTTCAGTATCCCACTTATCATCTATGCAGCACACATAATATATCTGAGGGGTAGAGGCCTATCATGTCTTTGTGCAACAGTCTTGAACAAATAATACATTCATGTTAGGCAATGCTCACTATTGGCCACCTTACACACCCATGTAACAAGTGGCTGTGTAATTGTGGATGTAGTCATGTTACTGCACTTCATGTACAGCATGCTAGCTGCCTGTTTGGCACACATTATTATCGTTGACTGACCACAAGAAGCATGTTGATCATGGCGCATGTTACTAAACCACATCCAGTTCCACTGACCACAAAAGTACACATAGCAGTTATTGCATAGTACCATCATGTGTTGCATGTGTGTGTGCAAATATATGCATCCACAGCTTGTAACACTTGCACAACATTGTTCTGTCCTTGTACACATTGTGTCCCAGGGTGCAGACAATCACTGAACAACTACACACAAGCATCAAGTACACGTATACTGTTATTAACAAGGGCTGTCTACACTTGCACTGCATTTTCCTGTGCAACACATAATCTGCATGCTGACACGTGTGCAGTGATGTTTCCCTTGTGATACTGTCACCCACCCTCAAACAGTATTGTGTATGTGTTGGGTTGCAGGTGTGTCTGTGTTTGTATCTGCTGTACTGAGGAGTGTGCTTTTGTGCCTGTGTGCTTGTTTGCCTGTGTGCTTGTGTGCCTGTGTGCATGTGTGCCTGTGTTCATGTGTGCCTCTGTGCCTGTGTGCATGTGTGCATGTGTGCTAACATCATGTACACATTTGTAAACTGTGTTTCCTATCTTCCTCTCACAGGTTCTGATGTTGCTCTGGTGGAGTGCAGCAGGGAACCTGAAGCCACTGCTGGGGATAGTGATAATGATGATACATGTGTAATGGCACAGGGTGGTGTGACAGGGTCTGTCGTTGGTCAGTCAATCGACACTGCACAGCAGTCAACCCCATCAATACGTACAGTCATCCTGCTGATACATCCATTGCCACCAATGCCCTTAGCTGATGGACAGCATACAGTGGGCATTGACCAAGGTACTGTGGTATCATTGGCACATACATCCCCTCACAGCAGCCATGGCCAGATTCCTGACATGGTACCACACAGGCTGATGTCCAGGGGTTCTCGTGGGAGCATCCGTGGTTGTACTGCCCCTGTCAGATATGCCCACAGAGGTCTTTCAACCTCAGCTATGGTCTGGGCTGTAATGCAGGCACAGGCACGTATGGAACGGTACACCAGACAGGGTCTGAGGGAGCTTAGAGCACATCGCACCGCTATGAATGACACTATGCGTGACATTGCGACTGCCATCTGTAATATCAGCAAGCTCATTGATAGACGTTGGGGGGGGACATTAGATCTCTTCGACATCTACATGTCCAGGAGTTAGGACAGTGCAGGACGGTTGAGGCGTCGACCTGGAAGTATGCCAGAAACATCATCAGCTAGCTAGCAGTCGTTGCGGACGAGAACAAACCCGCAGCCGCTCCCATAGTGCCAGCACCAGCCCCAGCAATGCTGGGTCTGTGCTGTCATTAGACCATCCTAGAAGACCACGTGTACGTGGCTCTGGACAGTCCCAGCAGGCTTAGTACCTGATACTGTCCATAGCACCCCTGCCAGGCACAGGTACCGTGTCCGTGGCCAGAGACAGTGATCTGTTTGACCTGGCAGGTACAGTCTGTGGCTGTCCACAAACACCCGTATATGGCAGCCACATGGTGGAACTGTGTGCATGCATACACACACACATAATGCTAACACCTAGGGCTAACACATACACACACACATCGCATCAACATTGCCCCATGTTGTACTGTTGTCCCTCACTAACACACACACACACATACATGTCGATTGGATGTGTCAATGGCAGACTCTGGCAAACCAAGTACAGACCCTGTGCATATGATGAAACTGTGCCACCTCCTGCCATCTGTAACATTGATGCAGGAACAGGATAGCATGGTGCTGATGCACAGGGTGACTACATAGCACTGTAGTAATATTATCATGTTGTTAACAGTACAGTGTAATGATATCGTTGTGGGTATATCCGAGCATGCATGATGCATTAACACTATGATTGTCATTGTAGTTTTGTATACACCAGTGTTAATTCCCAAAGTGTACTGTCTGCACATGTGCCACATGGCTGTTGTGTGTACTTGTGCCTGCATGTGTTGGGGTGTGGACAGTACATGTGTGATGTTTGCAGCACAGAGTTGCAGGTGTACATTTGTGAACATGGTTAGCATAAAACATGACATGGTTTGACAGTATTCTGTGGGTGATACAGTTTCCAAATGTCACTGGTCTGCATTCTGGTAGTATACACAGCCTACATAGCCAGACATAGCCAGACATTCAGTCGTCATTACATGGTGTCTCCTCAACTGATACACAGATGTAGGAACCCGGTGTCAGTGATATCCCTGCAGTACTACACTATACCAGTAGCCATTCTTACTGAGCCCCACACATCCCTGGGAACAATACTCTTTGGCATATAGCAGTCTCACGTACATGCCAACACATTACGGATATGTCCATCCATGGCTACAAATGCATACAGTGGCCTACAATGCATTCTACACATGACACACCTAACCACCACAAGGTTATCATACAGACAGATACCTGTTGTCCAAGCCATGCTGTATTGCTGTAATGCAACTGTAGCATTGTCATCGGCATGTACTTAACATAGTATTCCAACAGTACCATGTAGGTCTTAGCACCCATCATGTAGAACGGGTAATGGTGTGTACATGTGGACAAGTGTTATCTTGTCTATCTTGTGATATTAACATTTCCAAAGGTATTCTGCAGTCCCTCGGTGTATCACCTAAGCAAAAAGGTGTCTGTATGCATATAACAGTTGCCATACACCTACACTGGATGTCCATCACTCACAGACTTTGCTGTGTTTTAACATGTCTGACATATACTCCAGGCATGAACCCTCACCCACATTAATCTATCAAAGCTTTCATGGATGTGTGTCACATAGTTGGCCTAGGACACAGATCACTGCAGTAGCCTGCATTGTCACCAACATACATGTATGGCCTAAGGTCTGGGAAGCTGTGGCACATGCTGGCAAATGTAACAACTGTATTCATATGAGGCAGGCTTCACACATAGGAACTATTAAAGGTCACAGGTACATATCTGTATGTGGCACACACATACCTGATGTGTGCATTGAAATTACTGTTATAATAATATGTCATACAATAATAAAAGCAAAACACACAACACATTGACAAACTGTGTGACAAACACACACATGGCATTTGTAGGATTCCAACCCCTACCTAACTATGTTATGATATTTGCGAGAGACACATTAGCACAGCACGCTATTCGCATTATTGGATGAGTTCTCTTCTCCTGCTGTATTTATAGGGTGCTGACATCATCAGTCTTTCCAAAGAGGAATGTACTTTTAGTGTGTTATCCCAGTCTTCAAAAAGGCCATTCCTTTCACAGAGAATTGCATACATACACACCCCTCTACACACAGCATTTTCAGGATTCAAATCCCTACCTAACTATGTTATGATACTTGAGAGAGACGCATTAGCGCAGCGCGGTATTCGCATTACTGGATGATTTCCCTTCTCTTGCTGTATTTATAGGGTGCTGACATCATCAGTCTTTCCAAAGAGGAATGTACATCTTTTACTATCTCTCAGTATGGGGCATAAATATATCTGTGCATTAACAGATGCCTAGTTCAGGGTCACATATGCACACTGGCACTGCCAGGTTATGTTCTATACCATGCTTCATGACCACAGGACTTGTAACATACAACACAACTAGGGGGTGTATCCATATACATCACAGATTCACACGCCTCTAGGTTGGTACCACTGCACGAAGCATGACAGGCCATACATATGCAACTACCATTGTGCAAAACTGCCTTTTGGTTTGGTGTGCAGTTCAGACCACCCCCCCCCCCCATACCCAGGAACCACACTCGGCTTTCCTGGGAAAAGTGTAGGATATGAAGGTCTTCACACACACCATTATAGTGGTTGACTTCAGGTACACAAATATTGACTGGGGATACTACTCAGGCCTCAACAACATCACCCTACAGCCACTACAATTTGTGAATCCATGTGCTATGGCACAACCAGTCACCACAGCCACAAGGTGGAATATATATTGGACCTGATCATCACCAACATGGTGACTCTATGTTCCACACCAGAGGTAGAACCCCCATTGTTAAGATCAGACCATAAACAACTTTCCCTGGACATCCATATCCCGTCCCCACCCCCAGCCAAGGAAATCAGTGTAAAGAATTTCACAAAAGCAGATTTTGCACTTGTGAAGACTGGGGTGGAATACTTCAAAGGCCCCATGCTGGAGGATAATACAGCCCAATCAGCAGAATCCTTTACAAATGCATTCTATGAGCACCTGCAGGTATGCATTGATCATGCTATCCCAAATAAAACAATGACTCCTCCAAAACAGGAGACCTGTTTGGTTGACCCCAGCCATCTATAAGCTGTACAACAGAAGGAGGAAGCTACTACATAACAGAGCATTATCCCACAGAGGGAGGACATCTGTGAACAGTATTGGCAAGACACTTCAATCCCTCATATAATCATCACTTGCAAGTTTTGACAGTGAAATTGACCAGACACTACAAATAATCACAAGGCCTTCTTTAGTTATGTCAGGAATATGTGTGGAAACACCCAGATATGCTCTGAATTGTTGCATAACAGCACAACATATGCCAAACCTATGGACATAACCTACACCCTGGCAGACAGATCTGCACAAACGTCCCCCCCTTACCCCCCAAGGGTACAGATACCCATCCCAAATTAATGTAACCTCCCTGACATCACAGATGCACAGATGAAAAGTGCCCTCTCCACAGCAAATAACACAGCATATATATGGGACTGAATGGTGCCCCAGGCTGTCCTACATGAGCTCTGAGTAGAACTGAACACTCACATTAAGTCACTGTTCCAACTTAGCCTTACTACAGGATATGTACCCTGAGAATGGCATACACATACAGTGCTCCCACTCCACAAAGGTGGTGCCAAAACGGACCACAGGAACTATCACCCCATAAGCCTAACTAGTGTAGTAGAAACAGCTATGGAGCGTATTATCATGGAAGTCATAATCAAAAACATTGTGAGCCTCCAGACAGTGGATCATACACAATTCGGCTTTGTTAAGAGCAGATGCTGCCTCTTACACATAGTTCATATCTTTGAAATGGTTACTGAAGCCATGGATGAGGGAAAGGTAGTTCACACAGTCTACCTGTACCATGCAGAAGCCTGCAACACAATACCCCACTCAGGCATCATACATATGCTTACCAGCTTAAATATCGACCCCTATATCACTAGATGTGTTGCTGTCTGCCTCAGGGATGGAACCCACATGGTCAGAATTGCAGGTGCCATGTCCAATTGCAGACCAGTTACAACTGGTGTCTCACTGGGCTCAGTTGTGGGACCTGTCCTGTTCGGTATGTACTTCTCTGAGGTTCAGACTAACACGGGTGGATTATGTCTAACAAACGTCACAGATGACTGCTAACCGGGGGCCATAAGTGACACTGCAGCTGACACATGCTTCCTCCATAAGGGTCTCACAGAGATGGATGCTTGTTGCCAGAGCCATGGCCTCGTGCTAAATGCTAAGACATGTATAGTCATCTCCTTTGGGGAAAACAAGGTGCACACAAATTACCACATAAGTGGTAATCCATTAAGTACAGAAGATGTATTTACAGATTTGGGGACCAACATAGATTGAAACCTCTCCTTTGCTAATCACATTGACAGAGTCATTGCAAAGACCTTTATATAGCCCTCCTTATCACATGGGGGTTTGCATGTAGATCATGGGAGATCATTGTGGCCCTCTACTAGTCACTCATCAGGCCCATGTTTGACTACAATGCCCCTTTTGGGGTGTACCTTACCCAACACCTGCAGCAACTACAGTGACCACAACAGTACCTCCCCAAGAGGATCATGGGCTACACACAGATGTCCTATGCAGTTCAACTAAAGGATCTCCAGCTCTACTCAGTTGCTTAATGCCTGCTCAGAGGTAATCTATGCCTGACGTACACAGCCATGTCAAACCCAGACGTAATGGACATGCTCCACCTCATAACATCCAAGACCCTTAGAGCTACACACTCCAGGGACTTAAACCTCAGCACAAATCTAAATGGGCCATGCTGCAGGGACAGATTCATTACCCAGAGACTCCCTTCACTCTGGAGTAGAATCCCAATTAGAATTAGAGATAGCCCCTCACCAACCCTCTTCCAGAAAAATCCAGCCGCATGGATGGGAACTTGCAAATTCACCCCTGGGATCTCCACTGTGTCCCTGCTTGACAGAGGCACAGCAAACTAGCCTTAACGGGTGCCTTCTGTGACCTACTTTACAGAGGCACAGTAGGCTACTCTACTGGGGAGGCGGACGCCAAATAAACTCTGCCTAGGCTTATGAATTCCCTAGGGCAGACAGCCTAGTATCGACCTCTGCACCTATGTTTATGTTCAGGATGCACAATATGTGTTGCTGATACTGTTTGCAGGTATTTATTGCCGGAGCTTTCCCAGTTTCTATGAACAACTTGTGTATCTATGTAACATGTTTGATCATGACAAGGTTCCAGTATATTAATATATGTGTCTGTTGTCATGTAACTGTGTGCACAGGGCGGATTGCTGGATCATGGGAGGTTCCTGGCTTAACACATACAACTGCCAGATATGTGTGGATGACTGCTATACTCAGACATGGCCTAAGTGTGTGAGCATGCCCAGTTCAGGCTTTCCATGGTTTGTTGCCTGACATATGTCTCATTTATCCAAGTGTGTGAGCATGCCCAGTGTGACCTTTCCATATGTTGTTATATGAAGTCCACTACATTTGTGGTTGTGTGTGAACATGACCAATATTGACATTTATACTGTGTGTGTTGGAAGTCATGTTGTGTTCTTACTGCCAGACTCCTTTGTGTCATAACTCAACAGGGATTATGCTGTGCCTGTAGGGTTTCCATGGGAATAGTTTGCAAAGACCTGTCAACATTCTTTCATACTGACTGAACGCTGTAATACTGTCATTGTGTAGTGGTTCAATACTTTCACTATGGTGCACAGTATCATGGGTTTGAGTCCCATCACTACTTTAAATGTTCATACTGAGCAGACCAGACTGGTTAAGGGCCAATTGGGCAACTATGAGCATGTTGCCTTTTGTTTAGCTATGGCCTACTTAAACCAGGCTTTTCCAACATTACTGTGTATTCACCAACTTTGGTGGACATTGCAAACATTACTCCACATTGACCACAGTTGTACTAGTTGGTGTTTGTGATTCTGTTCATAGGTTCATACTAGGCTATCTGCCCTAGGGCATTTATAATCCTAGCCAGAGTGTGTTTGGCTTTCAACACATATTTTAAGTGGAGTTTGCCATGACATTTTTCAAGGTTAGTATACTGTGCCTCTGTCTAACAGTGACATAGAAGTGATACCCAGGGTAAACCTACAATATCCCATCCACTCATCAAGATTCCTCTTGAAAAGAGTCAATGAGGGACTCTGGCTAACCTGGAGTGGGAATTTACAAAAGAGTGGAGGGAGCCTCTGGGTTATGAATCTGTCACTCCAGCATGTCCTATTTATTTCAGTCCTGAGGTTCAGGTCTCTTGAGCACATAGCTTGATGGGATTCGGATTTTCCGAGGTGCAGCATGTCCATTGATTCCAGGTTGGACATGGCTTTATACATCAGGCACAGATTGCCTCTGGGCGGCGGTATACCACTGAGTGGAGCTGCAGTTTCTTTAACCGGGCAGCAAATGGCATCTGTTTGAGCCCTTTGATCCTCCTGGTGAGGTACTTTTGTGGTCTTTCCAGCTGCTGCAGGTGTCTGATAAGGTGCATCCCACAAGGGGCATTGTACTCAATTATGGGCTTGATGAGGGATGAGTAAAGAGGCACGATGACCTCCCCTGATCTAGATGTGAATACCTTCATGATTAGGTGGGCTATATGAAATATTTTTCTAAACACTTTGGCCACGTGGTTGTCGAATGAGAGATTGCTATCAACTTGGGTCCCCAGGTCCCTTATCACTTCTTCCATACTTAATGGGTTACCACCTATGTGGTAATTTGTAGGCACTTAGTTTTTGCCAAAGGGGATGACTATACACTTTTTTGCGTTTAGCTTGCGGACATGTCTCTGACACCAGTTGTCTGTTTCTATGAGGCCCTTTTGTAGGATGCTTGTGTCAGCTGGAGGGTCGATTATGGTGCCCAGTTTGCAGTCATCTACAAACTTGCTCAGCCACAGTCCTTCTATGTTGGCCTGTACCTCCGAGAAATATATACCAAACAAGCGAGGTCCCAGGACTGAGCCTTGTGGGATGCCACTTGTAGCTGGTTTGGGGTCTGACATGGCTCCAGCATTTCTGACCATGTGGGTTCTGTCCTTGAGCCAGTTTGCAACCCATCTAGTGACATAGGGGTTTATATTGAAGTTGGTGAGCTTATCTATAATGACCAAGTGGGGTATTGTATGGAAGGCTTTTGCAAGGTCCAAGTAGGCTGTGTGGACCACCTTCCCCTCATCAATGGCCTTGGCGACTGTTTCAAATGACTCAACCAGGTTTAGGAGGCAGGATCTGCCCTTAACAAAGCCAAACTGGGTAGGATCCAGTGTCTGTAGGTCCCCAGTATGTTTATTTCTGAGGTCCATGATGATCCTTTCCATAGCTTTGCAGACCAAGCTAGTCAGGCTTCTGGGGTGATAGTTTGCAGTATCCATTAAGGCACCACCTTTGTGGAGAGGGACCACTGTTGCTGTACACTGCTGTTTGGGTACATATACTGTGGTAAGGCTGAGATTGAACAGTGGTTTGGTTTTATGTTTGTGTTCAATTCTTCTTGGGGTTCATGTTGGACACAGCCCAGGACACTGTCTGGTCCCATTGATGCTGTGTGTTTTGCTTTGGAGAGGCTGGCTGTTACCTGAGTATCTGAGATGTCAGGGGGCCAGCACTCTGCTGGGATAGATATTTGCCCTTTTGGTAGGGGGGGAGAAGTTTGCACTGAACCTGTCAGCTCGGATGTTGGCAATGTCTGTGGATTTGGTGTATTGTTTGTCATTTTGGACTAATTCTGAGCATATGTGGGAATTCCCACCCAGGTTCCTACCATATCTAAAGAAAGCCTTGTGATTATGATTAGTGTCCTGTACAATTTTTATCTCAAAAATGGCCTTAGATGATTTTATGTGTGGCCATAGTTTTTTTAATAATACTGATCAGAGATGCCTTCCCTTTTTGGGATTTTGCTCTATCATATAGTAGCTTCCTCATTGTATTGTATGGTTTGTTTATGGTTGGGGTCCACCAGACAGGATGCCTGCCTTTGGAGGATTGGGTCTTGGTTTTATTTGGGATTGCATGATCCATGCATTCCTGAAGGTGTTCATAGAATGGTTTATAAAGGGTTCTGAGGTCTGGGCCATATTTTCCACAGGCACAGGGGCTGTGAAGGATTCCACCTCGGTTTGGAGGAGTGTGACATTTGCTTTAGTGAAAATTTTTCACTGTGGTTTTCTGTCCATGGGCTGGGGTTGGGATGTGAATATCCAGTGAGATTACTCTATGGTCTGATCTTACCAGTGAGGGATACACTTCTGGTCTTGGGCATAGAGTCCCCATGTTAGTGATGATCAGGTCCAGTATGTTTTCCCCTCTTGTGGAAGTGGTAGCAAGTTATTCCATAGCATTTGAGTTTATAAATTCTAGGAACCTTTGGGCTAGGGTGTTGGAGCTAGGGTAATGCTCCCAGTCAATGTTTGGGTAGTTGAAGTCACCCAATATAATGGTGTTTGGGGAGACCTTCATATTTTCATGTGTTCTCCAGTCGGCCAAGTGTGGTTCCAGGGTTTAAGAGGGTGGTCTGTAGCAGGCTATGAACTGGAAGGCGGTTTTACCCACTGTTAGTTGCACATGGATAGTCTCTGATGCTTCATGCTGTGCCACCAACCTGGGTGTGTGGGTATCTTTGACAAATATTGATACTCACCCTCCTTTTGTAGTTTGTTCCATGTTTTGTGGCTGTAAGTCATGGTATGAGGTTTAACCTGTTAGTGCTAGGGTGCTCTTGGGAGCTTAAATCAGGTTTCTGTTACTGCACAGATATCAACATTCTCCATGCTGAGGAGAGTTTGGAGTGTGTGCATCTTGTGGTTTAGACTTCTGGCATTGAGTAGCATTACTTCTAGTTTCTTATCCCTTGTGATACCTATGGAGGTGGGTTTGTCTTTTGAGCCTTACCTGAAAAAGGCACTATGGGGGTGACAAGAGCCTTTGGCAATATCCAAAAGGCCATAGGTGACAGGGGAAAGCCATCCCTAGTGAAGCATCATGTCTTGTTGAGCATGTCATCCCAGGCTGACAGGCATTGGATCCCCTTTCACTGACACCAATACTTAAGCCAGTTGTTGTAATTGATCATCTTGTCTTCATATGGTGGCATCATGTTTGATGAGGGTAGGATGATATTCAAGGTCATCAGGTTTGCATATACTACATGGAGGTAAATGCTGTTTAGCACTACCTTACATTGCTTAACACATGGCAATCATGCCTCAGGTGGTGCTGCTGGGCTGCCTATGTCAGATGCACATACTACACTCCCTGCACATGTTTGAAAGCAGATTGTGTCAACTTAGGCATCCCTTTCACTATATGTGGGAGTCAGAGAGAGGTATCATTTCCAGGGTTCCTACTGAGCCAGTGTATGTGCTATGCATTGCCTCTTTGCCAAGGCCAAGGCATACTGGGCATGCCTCCTTCTGCCTACTGGGGCAGGCTCAGGTTGTTCCTCCTCTGAGTCACGCTCTGCCTGTGATGGCCTTGGCAATGGTGGGGGGCTGTTTGGCCCAGGCCTATGCTGGTTCTGCTGCAGCTGTTTTCTCAGAATCATATTATGTAGCATGGAACATACCATGACAATTTGGGTACATGTAGTTGGTGAGTATTGCAAGGCTCCACCAGATGTGTCCAGGCACTGGAACCGTGACTTGAGCAACCCAAACACACGCTCAATTACATTTCATGTTTGTGCATGTGTCTCATTATGGCATTCCTGTTCAGGTGTGTGTGCGTTTCTGATGGATGTCATCAGCCACGGCTCCAGTGCATAGCCAGCATCCCCCACTAGGTGACCATGTGGCATGTCCCCATTGGCAAATGTCTGGTACAGCTGTGTCTGATGCCAGATATGGGAATCATGGTAGCTTCCAGTGCAGCCAGCACACACATTCATTATTATGCCCTGGGCATCACACACAACCTGACAGTTGATGGAGGGGAAGCCCTTGCGGTTAATGTAGGCCCTACCCCGCTCACCGGCTGGTGCTTTGATGCGTATATGCGTGCAGTCTATTGCACCCACTACCTCAGGGTATTCTGCTATTTGCTGGAAGAGATGCATATTGCTAGCCAATACCTCACGGGAATGGGGGAAATATACATGATCACCGACATGTGCTGACATGGCATCCAGGAACTGGTGCACTACCCTGGATGCTGATGCCTGTGATATCCCCATCATATCACCAGTTGGTCTCTGGAAGGTACCTGTTGCTAGTATTCTTAGGCCAACACATACCTTGGTTTCCACTGGGATGGGTTCCCCTCTGTTGGTTCTGTGTGTGAGGCATGGCCTGCACAGCTCAACAATTTGCTGCAGGAGGTCTCTGCCCACTCTATAGCGCTCCACTATCTCCAGCTCATGTAACCCCTGGTAGGTGACCCTGGGCCTGTACACTCTTCTCCGTCTCCTCACTGTGGGTTGTCCGGCAGCATTTCCATTGTCACCACCCTCAGCATGTTGCATATGTCACCTTATAACAGCAATGGCAGCCCCTAACATTTTTTGTCTGAGTGATGCTTTTTCAGTTTTCACTTCTAGTAGCTTACTCCAGTATTGCAGTGTCTCTTGAGAGAAACAAACTGCACTGTTGTTTGCAGAGTTTTAAGTGCTGGGCTGCGCTAGTGTTCTGCCTGTGTAATTGCCTGATTCTGATTGTTTGCACCTGTTAGCTCTACTAGAATTCCCTGGTAGCTTCCTACTATTTGTTGTGCTTCCTTTTTCCTTTCTGTTTCCTCAGGGGGAAGCGATGCACATACAAGCGCAAACACGCTCACAGCAGCTCACACGCACGCACACATGCTTAGATGGACTAATACTTGCTTATTCGGGTTAAAACACATGCACACCAGCACAAACGCACTTACAGGTCTTTAAACAGCCTTATACATGCTTACTCCGGTTTAAACGTGCGCACTCACGTTTCCACGTGCGCACTCTGTCTTACTCGAGCTTACAGGCATGTACACACGTGCATACCCGCTCAGCAAGAAACTTTGGTGTTATCCACAGTATACACCTTCCATTTCTTGGCTTTCCCTGGCCTACCTGTTGACACACCTCTTTCCATGATGTATAACTGACAGCTAACATATGCAACTCTGCTCCAATGAGCTTCACTACTTTCATACATACCCCCTTGTGATGTCACCTATCTCCTACTCTGTTACTCCCCATATCCTACTCCTACACTCCACTGACTGTGCTCATTTGCTATGTAAAAGTGTGATTCACTATCCTAACACTCATTTACATAGGATTGCCTACTAATGCTTGGTTGCATGTCTTAGACTGGGCTTCTCCCCTTCGCAACCCCTACTCGGTGGCCATGTTGTCTGCAGCCTGCTATTCCCTTACATTGTAATTTAACAATTTTCATAAGTTCCACATTTGTGGCTTTTATTTTCTTATTTTATGGTTTTTATAGCGCACCCCGTTTGCGCGGCGCTGTGCTACGCTTAAACATCGGAAATCGCTGGAATAAAAAAGTATTTTTATTTTAATTTTGCATCTGGGAACATTTCCAATGGCCATATATTTGGCCATTGGCATGCTTCCTTGACCATATGTAACCTTTATTTGGAGCTGACAAGGCTCAGAAGATACAGGAGCAATGACAAATATTGCACAATCAAACCAACCAGCATAACAAACATCTAACATCATCTTCGAGTCACTGACAGAAGCATGCATAGAAAAGTACATAGGTTAATGTTGATCTTCATCATGTGTTGCCTATCACAAGCACATGGATTTGTTAATAATGATTGTCTAGTAGATATACACACTACAGCATCGAACCGCAATAAAACATAAGAAATCATATATATACACACAATAATATACAATCACACAACACAACTCATCAACTCAGGGCACAACAACTGACACAGGTATGCATACTGTGTACATGTGGTGTATCTGGCACATCTGAAGTACACATCAATGCATCAATGCAACACATTCTTATCTGTCAATACAGAAAAAGCTACATACAATTGAGACACTAATATAATAATAAAACAAAGTACAATAACTCTGTATTAATAATATAATAGTATATATAATACAATATCAGTAAAGTTCAGTAAAAGACAAAGTGTTGGACTACTATAGCATCAAATCAAAACAATGAACAACACTGCTACACAATCATCTTCTTCTACACAGTCATCATCTTCAAACGCGAATGAATCACACAGGCTAAGCTAGAAGTGAGCTTTCTAATGAAGTTACTTTCTAATGAAGTTCAGGAGGTGCATCAACTGAGCTCTCACCAAGGATGGACTGGCCACTACCCACCAAGCAAACAGTAGAGAGGAGCCCAGGAAAACAATGGATGACACCACCAGCATGTGAGGGTGAAGAAGGGTGGCAACCACTGACTGTCTGCCCATACACCACAGGTGCAGCAGACAGCATGAGTGTGCATAAAGTGTAAAGCAAGGCATAGACATTGTTGTTGGTGGCAGTGAAGCTGTGTCTGTGCCTGCTGCTGAAGCTGAGGCAATGGATGAAGACTCAATGCACAGTCACAGTCACTCAACACAGACTCTGCTTTGTACTATGGGTACTGCTTAGTAATGCCTGTTTATATTATATTGCATAGATACCATACTTTCATTCTCATGCAGTTTATTGCTGACACATTACCTCACTGTGTCTATGCCACTGTCCTTCATGCAGCACATCCAGCTGATGTGCAACACAATCTGTGATATGAGCAAGTGCATGCATGTCAGATTCATGACATTGTTGGAAACATAACATCCTGTTGCCAGTAGTTGGTGGATACCCATGAAATATTGTGCCTGCATGCACAGCAGCTGCATGTCTGCATTCACTGTGATGGGCAGTATCAATGTGTTGTGGGAAAACAAAGGGTACAGCAGTGTTGTGTTATGGGGTCTAGTTCATGTTCACAAGCCTTATCAAGTTCATCATGAATTCTCCTCATTGTATGATTCTATCCTCATTGTCAGAATTCTGGACAATACATCCCACATCCTGAGGCTATCTCCATCATCTCGAGTGTCACTGTTGGCAATTATGCCACCACATTGCTACACCATAGAGACACACAACTCAGAGAAAGCAGGCTAATAGAGGATACAGACAGTTGAGGTGCTAAAACAAAGAGACAGTGAGAGACAGATTAGTCAGACAGATTTACATAGTCACATGCCTGTCACACAAAAGACATGCCAGACATATATCTATCTGCAATTATATGCAGTAGACTGACATACCGTTATGTGCATTGTGTGTATGTCTATGTGAAATCTACATAACAATGAGTGACAAATTATAATTATGCTTATGCATACAGCACATGACATGATGAATACTCCTGATTATATGTTATTATTGCAAGCTATGGCAGGAGAAGAGTAGGGCAGTGGATGTGACATATGATAGGATAGGATAGCAGAGATTTGTAAATAATTATATGTCATTTTGCATATCAAATTGATTTGAATATATTAACATAGGATATGGAAGAGAAAACATTGAAAAACAGCCTGAAATTAAATTAGCTGGCTTAGGCCATAATTATTGTATCTTACGGTTCTGACTGCAGCCAGAGACAAAATATCTGTGAAACCTAGGACTAGGAATCCTACTGTATTTTACATAGGGGTGAACTAATTGCTACCCTGGAAGGGTTTAAGTTTTTGAAATGGTTTTATAGCTTCCAGATGCTATAACACATCTATATATCACATCTGTCTATATAACAAATCTGTACAACACATCTATATCTATATTTATATGTGTTATATCTATATAACACATCTATGCTAGATTTTGGTTCAGTTTCTAGTAAATGGGGTAGTGTTGGAAACAGAGTCAGATGACCAGATGTATGTGATGTCATTCTGTAGTCCAGCACTGAAATGATGTTTTAATACTAGATAACACAGAAGTCTCAAGGCAGTCTGTTTTTGAAAGCTGACAAAAAGGATCATTCACCCACTTCATCTTGCCTTGCTTTAGTAAACAACCAGGGAATAGTAATTGTTTAGATCAGTCAGGAAAATATATTGAGATTAGTTAAGTACTGTTTTGCTGTACCTGTGTCAATCTATCCATCCATCCATCCATCCTCAACCCCTTTTCCCATTTTGCACATGGGATCGGGATGTCACTTCCACAGTGGCAATCATCTTGAGCCAAGGTTTACAGCACCAGTTGGCTAGCCCTGCCACAGTAGTTCATTCACTCCACAGATTCACCCACAAACTCTTACCTATGGTTAATTTAGAGTGTCCAATCAACCTACTTCATGTCTTTGGAATGTGGGAGGAAATTGGAGCACCCAGAGGAAACTCATGTGACTGCAGGGAGAAAATGCAGACTCTGCACAAAAGGCACCCCAGCTAAGAATCTAATTGAAGAGCAACTGCTGCACCACTGCGGCCACCCTAAATCTATCCATCTGTAATATTGTTAATATTTCCTGTAGCTGAAACTTTGGTATTTATTGTAAATAGATATTTAGTATTTTCATTTTTGTTTATTATTTATTATTAAATATATTAAAACTTTTCATTGTGGCTGGTATTTTAGTTAATATTTTAGCCTTTGAGAGCACTTACATTTATTTGGTGATGATATGGCTACTTTTGAAAGCCTTGCTGCACTGGTCAAATACTGCCATGAGTATTAGTATTAATTTTACTCAGTATAACTGGATACCCTTGTAAGACCCTTAGCGTACCTGGATTTAAATTGTTCTGGGGCAGTGTCTACCTTATAGTCTGGGTAGAGGGGGCATAGTTGGTAGTTCTGTGCCAGCCTTTCCCAGGTGTGTGTGTAAAAATCAAATCTCAAAGAGTATGTGTTAGCTACTTGGAGCAGGGACACACAGCACTGGTTTCACAGAGAGAGTGGTGGAGGACTTGGCTTAGGACACTTAGCTGAGGACTCATCTCTACATCTGTGTTAGTGGGAGTCTTATTTGGGTCCTGGAGAGGGGGGACCCAGCCTCAAGACTGTGTTCCCTGTGTGTTCTTAAAGGAAATTGAGCTTGATGCAGGAATCTGCAGCTGAAAATACTGTTTGTATCTATCTTTGTTACAAGTGAACATCCCTCACTGGGTCTGTGGTGAGGATTGAGACTCCTTGATCACTGGCATAGAGGAGGGATATCACAAATAGGTTCATATGTTCATAAGACGATACTAGGCTATTGGCCCAGAGACCATTATAAGCCTAGCCAAGAATTTTGCCCATATTCCCGCTAAGTCAACACCTGTTTCCCCTATTCATCAGGGACACATATGGGATCCCAGGGGTGTATTTTCTGTTTTCCACCAGTCATCTAGGTTCCTCTTAAAGAGGGCTAGTGAGGTACTTTGCCTGACATGGAAAGGGAGTCTATTCCACAGATGGGGGGTCTTTGGGACACAAACCTATTCCACCAACAAGTTCTATTAATGTCACAGACCAGGTTGAGGCCATGCATGTGGGTGAGTGAGTGGAGTTTGACTTATGGATAAGCAGAAATTAAGTCAAGGGTGGGTCTGAGACAGCCTTGTATGCCAGATACAGGGCACCTCTGAGTAGTCTATATGAGACTGAGTAGATGGACAGGGATTTTAGCCAATCTACATAAGATAGGTGTTGGAGACCCTGGATTTTCCTTGTCAGGAACCTCTGTGGTCTCTCCAGCTCCTGTTTATGCTTGGCAAGGTACATGTTGAAGGGGGCATTGTACTCAATGATAGGTCTGATAAGGAAGGAGTACAGGAATGTTATGACCTCCTTGTTCTTGAATGAAATAACCTTACTTATGAGGTGGGCCATGTTGAAAGCCTTCCATATTATGGAGGCAATGTAGTGGTCAAAAGTCAGGTTGCTATCAACCTGGGTGCTGAAGTCCCTCAAGACAGTGTGTGCTTAGTACATTGTTATTAATGTGATAATTAGTGGGGACACCATTTTCCCCAAAGGGGATAATGATGCATTTCTTGGCATTCAGTTTGAGGCCATTCTTCTGGCACCAGTCATTAGTTTGTGTAAGGCCCTCTTGGAGGATGTTCACATCAATAGGGGAATTTAAGACAGCTCCCATCTTGCATTTATCTGCAAACTTGCTCAGTGTCAGATGCCTGGTTTTGGCTTGCACCTCAAAAACGTATATCCCAAACAGTAGAGGCCCCAAGACTGATCCTTTGGGTACACCGCTCATTATGGCTCTACTACTAGAGGTGGCTTCCTTTATTTTCCAACTGAGTGGGTTCTATCAGTGAGCGAGTTAGCTACCCATCTGGTAACATACGGGTAGATAACAAGCTGGGAGAGTTTATCTATTATGTCTAGATGTGGAATAGTGTCAAAGGATTTGGCTAGGTCAAGGTAGGTGGTGTGCACCATCATCCCCTTGTCCATGAATTTGGTGACTGTTTCAAAGAGGTTGACCAAGTTTAACAGGCATGATCTCCCCTTTGACCAAACCAAACTGTGTGGGCTCAAGCATTTGGAGGTTGCCAATATCCTTGTTTTAAGGTCCATGATAATGTGTTCCATGGTCTTGCAGATCAGGCTAGTTAAACTGATGGGCCTATAATTGCCTGGGTTGGTGGATGCTCCACCTTTGTGTAGAAGGATGACAGTAGCTATGCTCCATTCAGCTGGGATGAAGCCAGTGCTCAGGCTTTGGATGAATAGGGTGTCTAATGGTGCTGAGAGCTCTTTCCTAAGTTCATGTAGGATGCAGCCAATGATGTTGTCAGGTCTGATGGAGGTTGTAATTTTTGCCTTTGAGAGGGCATTAAAGACCTGCTCCCTGGTGATAAGGGGAGGGAGGCAGGTGCTGGGGATGCCCTGGATTACCGATGGGGGATGGGGGGGGTGAAGTTTTTCCTGAACCTGTCTGCCAGCAGGTTGGCTATATCTATGACATTTGTGTATGTGGTGTTCTTGACCACCAGTTCAGAGCAGATTTGGGTGTTACCTTTGACATTGCAGACATATGTGAAGAGGGCCTTGTAATTGTCCTTAGTGGATATTGCCAATTTGGACTCAAAGTTAGCCTGAGGGGATTTCACCAGTGACCTTATTTGCTTGTTCAGACAAAGAAGAGCTTGCTTCCAACTTGGCACCTGCTCCTTCTTGGTCCTGGACAGTATTTTTTTTTTCCTTTTATTATAGAGTTTGTTTATTGCTGCTGTCTACCAGACTGGTTTATTCTTCCTTGAGGAAGATGGTTTGGTTCTGTCAGGTACTTCTGAGTCCATGCAGCTATGTAGGTGCTTATATCGTTTTTTTTTTATGTAGGCTTGGACAATAGTACCAGTTCAAACTGAAGGGAACATAACACACACCTGACAGTCTTCTTGGGAAGACTGCTCTGTAGAAGAAGGATGAACTTTAACTGCTGCAGGGAAACATAGTTAGCATTATTAGCCACATCATTGCCAGCATGGACCATTCCAACAGCGTTAAAAGATACAGTAGGTTTTACACAGACATATTACTTGTTTTGTGCACATGATGATGATCCAGTCTGTCTTATTAATGGCTAGGACACAATGTTAATGGAAGACAACATGAATAGTAATAATGATGTGTATGAAAGATAGGTAATAGCATACCACTGACAGATTCCTGCTGCTGGGAGTTCATGTGTTGTACTGAAGATCCTGCAGTGGTAATGTAAAGAGGAAGACAACACATTCATGTCTGCAGGCAACAGAATACTGACAGGATGTCATATATGACACAGTAACCGGGGTTGTGGATGCTCACATGATGTATGGTGCACCTCTTAGCCAGATGTAGAGAAACCGTGACATTAATTTCATGTACATGCACTCTATGCATCTGGAGCATTTCTTCTTAGGCTTCCAACTGACTCATTCCAAGTCAGACTTTCCCTGTAGACAAATGTTAAATAAATACATTTATAAATCACAGGTCTGCTACACATTGCTGAAACCTATGAACCTGTTGTTGTAACATACCTGGTCTGTCTGTACTTGCACCTGCATGGCTTGGGCTCCCAGTGGATCTACCTGTAATATACAATTTTAGGGAAATATCAATATGATAATAAACAAAAGTACCATGACATGAGGTTGAGGCAATAACAGGTGGTGGTCACAGTAACACTGTATAGAGACACTCACCTGCCATTCCCCGGTGTTGTGCAGAAGTAGATGGACCTGTGAATATTAATGCAGACAGCATTAGACATGCTGGTTGTACTGTTCTGTCTGTGCTGCAGTTGTATGGCTACTTGTCATTACATTTACATTGATTGTTATCACCCTGTGTGGATCTTTGTGCAGGATTCAATTCTGCTGAAAATCAAAAGTTACACTACATGAATATGCCTGCAAAAGCATATACAATTGTTTACTCTATAGTCACCCATGTCATGCAAAGTCACACATATGGGTTTGGCCTACTTCTATTCCACCCCTGGGTATACAGCACTTCCCACACTCTATATGCAGGGATACAAGAAATATTGTAATCTCATCAGGGGTGGTCACAGTAGGCCATCACTGGTGATATCCCCTAATCTCTCATATCATTGCAACTTGTTGTTTGCATGCAGGATCATGTGAGAACATTGTCAGCGACAGGCCTCAGGGAATCTGTTGTGACCTCCAGCCACATTAATCATGTTGGAGACATCGTCCCACACTCCATTCCTCCATACTTTTTTTCCCTGCCACTCCAAGAAGTCTCTGTCCATGTTGTTGCAGAGCATCTATTATAATCTTATTTTCCTGTGGGGAGAAATTGTTACCCCTAGGTCTGTTTGCCATCTGAAAGACAATGATATGCACATGTTCATATTCATGTGAGGACTCACTTATGGAGATGATTATGTGGACAGCCTATAACACCATAAACACTCTGCATTCCTGTGCAGTTGAAAAGTCTATGAAACACTTACTGTGACATATGTGACATATAAATATTTACAACAATACCTGCAAACATAACAGTTGTAAAAGTAACATAACTTGTGAGATCTGTAGCGGCTGTCTTTGAGATTCAAGCCCCTTACAGTATATATCGATTAAATGGAGGCCCGCACAACTGTATCATGGCAGAGGAACTGCAATCTGCATGCATTTCACATTAAAATCCTACACAAATATATGTGTACAACAGAAATATGTGTTGTTGTAGTCATAATGCAGCTGCAGCCTAAACAGACAAGTATTCAAAAACAACTCGTAACAACTCAGTCATTACTGAGCGGTGAATGCCTTCCACTTCAGCACAGAGTATCTATAAATTATCAATTGAACAACTTACGAAAAGAGTTAGAAAACCTCAGTATCCATAAGCAGACCACAGATTGCACAGATCCTTTTTGAATTGATCCAGTAGTTATAAGACTTGTTTTAAGACTCATCAGTGAATAAATATCCATAACAGCAAAAGGACTACATAGTACATACAGATACTATCTGAATCCGGGTTCCTATTATAATGATGAAAACGCATTTTGTCGAATGTGTTTTCATCGAACCCTAAACAGCGAACAGGCAAAACAGCGAAGTGGCTGTTCAGCAAATTATTTTCCTGGGAAAGATGTTGCTTGGTCACTTTGTTACTTTGTCTTGTTCTGCACTGTAGTGTGGTCTCAGAGATTCCCTTATCAGGTATAGCTCCCGAGTGTAAATGTGCAACAGTTACTGACCTTAGGGTTAGGGTGCGGGTTAAGGTAAGTGCATATATGTTTTAAACTGTTTACTTTTTTTTGTGTGTTAGATGTACGGTTGAGTTAAGTGCATATGTGTTTTCAGCTGTTTACTTTTGGGGGGGGGTTAGAATTAGGGTCAAGGTAAATGTATATGTGTTTGGAACTGTTTACTGTTTTTTTTTTTTTTTTTTTTTTTGGTTGGAACAGTGATTTCTTTCCCTAGGAAAGAAATCACTGTTCTGAGGTGTCAACATTTTCAGCTTTCACTGAAATAGGGTTGATTAAACATCGTTCGCTGTTTTAAGCATTCAGTGTTATAATATAGACCCTCTGAATCCATAGCTTTCAGTATGTACACCACAGAGTACATGGAGTCACCTGCAAACTATACAGATAATCCATAAATTAGTCTTGCACTGCTCACTTTTGTTATGTAAATCTGTCTATACAACTATATATGGGAAATCACTTCATACCCTTGATGTAGATGTCAACACTTGTATGCATACAGGTAAATCAAACACCACTCCAGTAACTTACAAACATTTGTTATAATGCACACATTTTCCATAAAAACATAAATCTAAACAGATACAGTTGAGAATGAGTAATATTAATATACTTGCATAATGAGCTAATATTCTCCAAAACAGAAATGCTAATAGGTGCCGATTTACCTTATCATCTACCTATGACTCAGGTATAAGTGAAAGTAAGGGCAGCTAATGTGCATCCATCTTTTAAGTACCATTTGTGCATACATAATTAATAAGGCTCATAAAAATTACAGATTTGGGAATTCCATTTGCGCTTGTCCGCTTAAGTTCTTGAAATTCTGTGCATTAACCAATAGCTCGGCATAAAAGGAAGGTGCTCTGCACAAGCATGCACTAGGTATTGATAAATGGTGCTATGTGTAGCACATGCCCACTATCTGTCAATGATCTGATAACATGACATACTCACCACTTTTAAATATTGGGCTGGATTCACAAAGGCTTGCATGGAGTCTAAGAGTAACATGTCTGCCGAGCGATCCAAGAACAGCCGGCAGGGGCGTGCATGAGATCTCTTAAAACGACTCTTGCACGGACAGTGTTAGGATATGCAAACTACCTCATCTGCTACTGAAAGCTATGCAAATGAGGTAAATTTGTGATCCAGGAAACACTAACCTGTCTGAGTAAGAGTAGTGTTATTTGCATAAATGTACTCAGTTGGTAACTGAGTACCGTTCTGCAAATAGCAAAACGGAGCTATGACAGCTCCAAATAAAGAATGCATCCAGTTGAGGAAGCATGCCAATAGTCAAATATAATGCCATTGGCATTATTATGTGTTGAAAAATAATAAAAACATTTTTTTCCCCGATCTTCGATGTTTAAGCGTAGCTCAGCGCCACGCAAAAGTGCAGCGCTCTAAAAACCAGAAGAAAAAAAAGCCTAAAAATAGGCATTTTATTAAATATATTCATCTGCCATGCAGGTGAATGGCAGGCTAAAGACAACATGGCTACTGAGTAGAGGTTGCTAAGGGGGGAAGCTCAGTCTGAGAGATGTAACCAAGCATTAGTAAGTAATCCTATGCAAATGAGTATACGGATAGTGAACCCCAATTTTCCCTGCCATGTGAACCATGTCCCTGGAGTGTAAGAGTAGGATTAGGAGAGTAACAGAGTAGAAGATACGTGACATTGTGATGGGGTGGTATGTTACAAAGACTGTAAGCTTATTGGAGCAGAGTGGCATGTGTTTGCTGTGAGCTACTCAGGACTGGAAGAGGCATGTCTACAGTTGTCTGAACTGAAACCCAAAAACTGAAGGTGTACGCCGTGGCTATCACTAAAGTTTCTTGCAAAGATGCTTACACTGTGTGTGCGCATGTATGCGCCTGTAAACCCGTCTAAGCCTGTGTGCGCGTATGTGTGCCTGTGTAAACCTGAGTAAGGCTGTCTAAGCCTGTGTGCATGCATGTGCACTCGCCTAAGCCTGTGTAAGGCCATGTAAGCCTGTGTAAGGCTGTGTGCATGCGTGTGTGCGTGTTTGCCCTTGTTTGCGCGTTGCTGCCCCCTGTGGAAACAGAAAGGGAAAAGGAAGGAAAATAAGTAGTAGGAAGTTAACCAAGGAGAACTAGCAGAGCTGCCAGGTGAAATCAATCAGAATCAGCCAATTACACAGGCAGTACACTGGCCCAGACCAGCCCAGCACTTAAAACTCTGCAAACAACATTCCCCCATGTTTTTCTCAGAAACACTGCAACACTGCAGTCTACAAAGAGAAGTGAAAACTTAAAAAGCTTAACTCAGACAAAAAAATGTTAGGGGCTGCCATTACTATTTTAAGTCAACATGTGCAAGATGCTGAGGGTGGTGCCATTGCAAATGCTGCTGAGCAGCCTACAGTGAGGAGATGGAGAAGAGTGTACAGACCCAGGGTATCCTACCAGGGGCTACATGAGCTGGATATAGTGGAGCGCTATATAGTGGACAGAGACCTCCTGCAGCAAATTGTTGAGCTGTGCAGGCCACGCCTCAAACACAGAAACAACAGAGGGGAACCCATCCCATTGGAAACCAAGGTATGTGTTGGCCTAAGAATACTAGCAACAGGTATCTTCCAGAGACCAACTGGTGATATGATGGGGATTTCACAGGCATCAGCATCCAAGGTACTGCACCAGTTCCTGAATGCCATGTCAGCACATGTCGGTGATCATGTATATTCCCCCAATTCCTGTGAGGTATTGGCCAGCAATATGCGCCTCTTCCAGCAAATAGCGGAATACCCCGAGGTAGTGGGTGCAATTGACTGCATGCACATACACATCAAAGCACCAGCCGGTGAGCAGGGTAGGGCCTACATCAACTGCAAGGGCTTCCACTCCATCATCTGCCAGGTCATGTGCGATGCCCAGGGCATAATACTGAATGTGTGTGCTGGCTGCCCTGGAAGCTACCATGATTCCCATATCTGGCATCTGACACAGCTGTACCAGACATTTGCCATCAAAGCACCAGCTGGTGAGCAGGGTAGGGCCTACATCAACTGCAAGGGCTTCCACTCCATCATCTGCCAGGTCATGTGCGATGCCCAGGGCATAATACTGAATGTGTGTGCTGGCTGCCCTGGAAGCTACCATGATTCCCATATCTGGCATCTGACACAGCTGTACCAGACATTTGCCAATGGGGACATCCCTGATGGTTACCTAGTGGGGGATGCTGGATACGCACTGGAGCCATGGCTGATGACACCCATCAGAAATGCACACACACCTGAACAAGAACTCCATAATGAGGCACACGCACAAACACGAAATGTAATCGAGTGTGTGTTTGGGATGCTCAAGTCATGGTTCTGGTGCCTGGACACATCTGGTGGAGCCTTGCAGTACTCACCAACTACATGTACCCAAATTGTCAAAGTATGTGCCATGTTACGCAATATGATCCTGCAAAAACAGCTGCAGCAGGAACAGCATGAGGCAGGGCCACACAGCCCCCACCATTGCCAAGGCCTGCACAAGCACAACGTGACTCGGAGGAGGAACAACCTGAGCCTGCCCCAGTAGGCAGAAGGAGGCGTGCCCAGTATGCCTTGGCCTTGGCAAAGAGGCAATGCATAGCACATACACTGGCTCAGTAGGAACCCTGGAAATGATACCTCTCTCTGACTCGCACATAAAATAAAATGGATGCCTAACTTGACACTACCTGTTTCCAAACATGTATAGGGAGTGTAGTATGTGCATCCAACATAGGCAGCCCTGTAGCACCACCTGAGGCATGATTGCCATGTTTTAAGCAATATAAAGCAGTGCTAAGCAGCATTTACCAATATTTAGTATATGTAAACAAAATTGCCCGTGTTAACTAGCGCAATGTTGGGCAACGTTGAGTAATATTGGGCAAGGTTGGGCAAAGTCGTGCAAAGTTGAGCAAAGTCAGGTAAACATGCTCATATTTGCTTTACTGTTCCTTAAGCAGTCTGGTCTGCCCAGCATGAAAATAAAAAGCAGTGACAGGGCTTGAACCTAAGATACTGTGCACTATCGTCACAGTACTGAACCACCAAGCCATAACAGCATTTCAGTGGCACTGACACAGCAGGGCAATTGTACACTAATGCAAACACAAAGAAATGCTGTATCATGCCCCTAAAGAGGCATATGGGTAACCTCCCCCACAGGCCTATGCAGACAGAGAACATCAGGCCAGGTGGTGTGATGTGGGTTGTGTAGGCTATGAAGTCTCAATCTAATATACATGACTTTGGACACTAGGATTTGTAGCACAGTAGTATGCCTCAAGCCAGTACAATAGGCAACAGTACAGACTGAAATGGTGTACCGTACATAGCAGTGCAGGCATAGCAAATGTGTATAAATGTCAGGTGAAACCTTCATCCTATGTACACTCACAGTAACAATCAGGTGTGCCCCTGGGTAGAAATGTACAAAGAATAGCTGCCCCCCCCCCTGTATGTAGAAATGTTGATAAGTCTATGCAAAGTGTCTCATGGAAGCCCTGCAGGCACAGCATGATCCCTGTTGATCTATGACACAAAGGTGAGCCCTGCTGTAAAAATACAACTTGATTTGCCATACACATATAGTATAAATGCCTACACTGGGCGTGCTCACACACTCCAACAAATGTAGTGGATTTCATTCAGCATCACACTGAAAGGTCATACTGGGCATGCTCACACACTTAGGCTAAATACGGACGTGATAATAAGGGATCTATGGACAAATGTGGATAGTCATCTCTACTTCCAGAAACACATTCACAATGTGGTCAGAAAATCATGCCATGTGTTCACACAAACTGCCAAGGTCTATGCATGTAGGTCAAAGGAGGTTTCCACTACTCAGCGGTCATCAGACCCGTCAGAGAGTACCACAACACACTTGCAATGAATCTGACTAGGCATGTTCAGCAGCCAGAAAGACCACTGAAGTACCTTAACAACAGGATTACTGGCCTCAAATAGTTGCCCCATGCAACAAGACTGAATGTAACCCAATCTGTACTCTGTTGCATACTGTCAACTCAAGAGATCTCTGCCCAACAGACAGGTCCATGTCATGGCTGCACTCAGATCTGTTCTGAGTTACAGCTCAATGGTACTAAATATACAGACCCAACTGATATTGCCAACATCCTGGCAGATAGGATCAGTGTTAACTTTACCCCCCTCACCCATGAAAGAGCACATCTCTATAATGGAAGACTGCAAAGTTGCTGTCATCATGGCTGCACAGGTAAAAACACTCTTCAAAGCCAGTATCACAGCAGCCATGGGACCAGATAACATCCCAGGCTGTGTAGCATCTACTTCCCTGAAGTAAAATTTAACATGGAAGGTCTGTGGTAACTGAAGTTTCCAGAGGACTGCAAACTAGGAGCCATAATTGTAAACACTAAAGATGTGGACATCCTACAAAAGGGCCTCACTGAGAGAGGTGGCTGTTGTCAAAGCCATGGGCTCTAGCTCAATGCCAAAAGGTGCACTGTCATCCCCTTTGTTAAAAACTCTGTAGCCAAGAACTACAACATAGGTGGTAGTGTACTTCATACTGAAAGTGTGACAAGAGACCTTGGGTTACAGGTGGACAGTGGATACAACTGTGATAACCACATTCCCACAGTAGTCAGGAAACCCTCCTATGTGGCACACTTCATCACAAAATGTGTCTCATGCAGAATAGAAGAGGATATTGTTCCCCTCTACCCATCAATCACTAGAACTATAATAGAGTACAACACCACTTCTGGTATGTACCTCACAAGACAACCACAACAACCGGAAAGCCTGCAGCAATACCTCACAAAGAGCATTAGCAGCCTGGAATACAAGCCATACACAGACCATCTCAAAATGCTCCATCCGTACTCCCTTGCATATCGCCTACTCAGAGGTGTTCACTGCCTAACATACAAAGCTATGTCAAACACAGAGCTGTTGGATATGCTCCACGTAAAACACTCACAATCCCTCTGACCTTCGGACCCAAAACCACGAGTGAAATACAAAAGGAAGGGGTGTACCCATTTACTTTATGGATACCCACACCTTCAGGTTAGTGGCACTGCATGAGGCCTTGGAGACCATGCAAGTGCAACTAACATTGGGCAAAGCTGCTCATCAGATTGTAGCCAGCTACAGATCATGTATCTTGTCTCAGGAACCTCGCTCAGTATTCCTGAGAACAGTGGAAAATACAAGGGTCCTGTCAAACACCATTATATGAGGAGATTGCAACTACCCATACATTGAGTGGGAGAATTACTCGTGTACAACATCCTTTGCCCAATGTTTCCTAGAGTTTAAAAACTCTAACACCCTGGAACAGCTGGTCACCATGCCCATTACAGGTGACAACATACTGGACATGATCATCACCAACATGGGGTATCAGTGTTCCACAACAGAGATAAACCCCTCGCTGATAATATCAGATCATAAATTAATCACACTGGACATCCACATCCCATATCACGTATCTTGTCTCAGGAACCTCGCTCAGTATTCCTGAGAACAGTGGAAAATACAAGGATCCTGTCAAACACCATTATATGAGGAGATTACAACTACCCATACATTTACACCCTGGAACAGCTGGTCACCATGCCCATTACAGGTGACAACATACTGGACATGATCATCACCAACATGGGGTACCAATGTTCCACAACAGAGATAAACCCCTCACTGGTAATATCAGATCATACGTTAATCACACTGGACATCCACATCCCGCCTCCCCCCCCCACCCAGTCAATGAAACCACTGTGAAGACATATTCCAAAGCAAACTGCACACTTCCCAAGACCAAAGTGGAACGTTGCAAAGACCTCTTGCTATAGGATCATTTACAAGTGCATCCTATGAGCATTTACAGGGATGCATGGAATGAGACAACACAAAGAAATCCAAGATGCACTCCTCCAAAAATAAGACAACAATCAGGTGGTTGTTGCCCATAAATAAGCTAGACAACAGAAGGAGGAAATGAACACATGATAGAGCCAACTTCACTAAAGGAAAGGCATCACTGATCATTATTAGGAAGAAACAATGATCACTCATAAAATAATCCAAGGACTGTTTCTAAAGACAAATAGTCAAGGAATGTAAGAATAACAACCACATAGCCTTTGGTAGCTATACCAGACATGTAGGTGTCAACTTCCAAATATGCTGTTAGCTACTGAAAAAGGAAAGAAATACACTGAACCAACTTTCATTGCCCACATCCAGGGGGACAAGTTCAGTGTAAACTTCCCCCCATCACCCCCAAATGACCCTGTGTCCATCACAGAAGGATGCTGAGCCCCAGACATCATGGACATGCAGGTAAAGACAGCCCTCTCCAAAGCTAAGAACACAGCATCAATGGGACTGGATGGTGTCCCAGGCTGTGTCCCACACTAGGCCCAAAAGGAACTACACCCTCACCTACATCCACTGTGCAGACTCAAGCATACCACAGGCTATGTACCCAAAGAATGGCATACACTAACAGTCATCCAGCTCCACAAAGAGGGTGCCACAACAGAACCTGGAAACCATTGCCCTGTATGTCTGCTCAGCCTGGTCTACAAAGCTATTGAGCAAATTGTTATGGAACCCATAAACAGAGACATTGGAGACCTCCAGACACTGGACTCTACACATCTCCGCCTTGTTAAAGACAGATCCTGTCTCCTACATCTAGTTGACTTATGTCAAACAGTTACCAAGGACATAGATGGAGGTGAAAGTAGTCCACACAGCCCACCTGGACCTCACTAAGGACTTTCTACACCATTCTCCACTCTGTCATCATGGACAAGTGTACCAGCTTGAACATTAACAGCTATGTCACAGGATGGGTGGCCAAGTGGCTCACAGATCAAACACACATGTTCAGAGTTGTGGGTGCTATGTCCGACTCTAAGCCAGTCACAAATGACGTCCCACAGGTATTGGTCCTGGGACCCCACCTGTTCAGTAGATACTGCTCAGAGGTACAGGCAAGCATGGGAGTTGTATGGCTGAACAGGTTTGCAGAAGACTGCTAACTGTGGTCCATAATCGACTCTACAGCTGACACAGGCATCCTCTAGAAGTGTCTTACAGAGATTGATTCCTGGTGTCAAAACAATGCCCTCAAGCTGAATGCAAATGAATGCATAGTCATCCCCTGTGGGTAAAACAATGTGCACACAAATTACCACATAGGTGGTAATCCAGTATGTACGGAGAAAGTCATTATGGCCCTGGGGACACAGGTAGATAGCAAACTCCCCTTTGATGGTCACATGGCCAAAGTGTTCACACATTCCTTCCATGTAGCCCACCTAATGTCACCTAATGTAACCCACATTGTATAGTCCGATGATGTCTCCATCCTACAAATATACCTGTGGAAAGGAGAGCTCACAGTAATGTGTATAGCACATTGTGTAAATGTGTGCTCCTGTAGCATCATAAAGTAGTCAGATAGAGGTTTGAATCTTGCACTTGCCAAGTGTGTCTGTGTGTGGTTTCCTTGGGAAAGATCAACCTTTTTGGAGAGTAGTACAACACCTTAAAAGTGGTATACTAATCATTGTCAAGTCTGATGATGTCACCATCCTACAAATATACCTGTGGAAAAGCAACTTTACAGTAATGTGTATAGCATGATGTGTTAATGCGTATTCCTCTTGTATCATGAAGTAGTTAGGTAGGGGTTTGAATCCTGCACTTGACAACTGTGTGTGTGATTACCTTGGCGAATAACAACCTTTTTGTAGAGTAGTAGTACACCTTACAAGTGGTATACTTATCTTTCTCAAGTCTGATGATGTCACCATCCTACGAATATACCTGTGAAAAAATCCCCTCCCAATAATGTGTATAGCGCGTTGTGTTAATGCATGCTCTTCTAGTATCATGAAGTCCGAGAACAGATAAAAGCCAACACCACTCGAACTCCAAGGCAGAAGTAGTCACTAGTAATTAGTAAACAAAGTCGAGACTTTCCTTCAACGGACAAAGTTTATTTGAAAGCATGAAGTGCGAAAACTTTACATGCACTTTTCGTCAGGGCTCCTGCCCCAACTTCATCAGAAAACAAACCACCACTGACTAAGACACTTTAATATAGGCAATTAAACCGTCATTAATTAATCAATATAAATGAGACTGTTAAAACTGTCCGAATTTTTAAAGCAACACCAAAATACACGCTGATGCAAACCATCCTACAAACATTCTATAATATATAAAAATATATTGAAAAATATATTAAAAATATATAAAAAATGTTTGAGATGTTTGTGAAACTTATGAAGTTTATAAATTTTTAAATTTTAAAAATTTTTAAGAGTGTTGAAAAAATGTTAAAAACATTTAAAAATATTGGTAAATTGATTGTTGGCCATGTTGTGCAATGTCGTACAATGCCAAGCGTTCTATATAGGAAAGATGGATAGGAAGTTAGTTGACAGGGTGAAAGAACATATTTACAACATTAATGCCAAAAGGCTGGAAAATGCTTTAGCTAGGCATGCTTTTGAGTTCCCAGGTCACAATTTCAAGTTCAGAGTAATAGATCAAATTGTTTCCGATGGTAGAGGAGGGAATGAAAGTTTGGAACTAGAAAGAAAAGAACTTCTCTGGCAACTGAGAACTAATGCTTGTAGGTTCCCTGGAATAAATGAAATGTCTTCCCTCAAATGTATTTTAAGATTAAAAAACTTAGAGAGATGATGTAGTAATTATTGGCTAACATTTAATCTTTAATATTTAATATTTAATATTTATATATTTATAGATTAAATGTTTAGAATAAAGTAGGATTAAATTAATCAGTTTATTCCGTAAAGGAGGTTTTTAAATATTAATATATAAATTTACAATTTCTATTGATTTTATTTCAGATAACATTATTTAGATAGGTAGAATTTTTATTCTAGGTTTTATATCAAAAGGGGACCATTACTATAATTTCAACACAAAGTCTGAAGGCTATTTGTTTGGTGATGTATAACTAATATATATATACGTTTTTAAGAATATATGTTGTACATCACGTGAATTAAAGTAGAATCGTTAATATGAATATAAGCGTATTGTGGTGTTAAAATTAACTAACAATTTTTGCAGAATTGATTAGAGTTTGATTTGATAGTTGCTAGGTATAAATTATGGATGTTGTACAACATGGCCAACAATCAATTTACCAATATTTTTAAATGTTTTTAACATTTTTTTCAACACTCTTAAAAATGTTTAAAATTTAAAAATTTATAAACTTCATAAGTTTCACAAACATCTCAAACATTTTTTATATATTTTTAATATATTTTTCAATATATTTTTATATATTATAGAAGGTTTGTAGGATGGTTTGCATCAGCGTGTATTTTGGTGTTGCTTTAAAAATTCGGACAGTTTTAACAGTCTCATTTATATTGACTAAATAATGATGGTTTAATTGCCTATATTAAAGTGTCTTAGTCAGTGGTGGTTTGTTTTCTGATGAAGTTGGGGCAGGAGCCCTGACGAAAAGTGCATGTAAAGTTTTCGCACTTCAAGCTTTCAAATAAACTTTGTCCGTTGAAGGAAAGTCTCGACTTTGTTTACTAATTACTAGTGACTACTTCTGCCTTGGAGTTCGAGTGGTGTTGGCTTTTATCTGTTCTCGGAGAAGTTTGTTTTTACATTTCTGCAAGTTAGTATCATGAAGTCATTAGGGAGGGGTTTGAATCCTGCACTTGGTGAGTGTGTGTGCTCTGTGTGTGTGACACTGTTGGTCAATGTGTTGTGGGTTTTGCTTTTACTACCGTATGACATATCAGTAGGCATTGCACATGTGAGGTAGCTGTGAGGCAAATACATATACGTATATGTTACCTCAATTATTGCATGTGTGGGAACCCTGCTTTATCCAAGAACACAGCTGTCATCTTTGGCAAACTGTGCTGCTGCTTCCCAGACCTTAGGTCACATCTGTATGCTTGTAACAAGGCCAGCCACTGCAGTGATGCCTGGCCTAGGTCATCTGTGTCACACAAACTCACTATGGTTCCTATTGAATTGTGTGAGTGAGGGTTTATGACCGAGGTATATGTCAGACCTGTTCAAATGCAGCAAAGTCTGTCAATGATAACTATTCATGATAGGTGTACAACAACCTTTGTTGATATGCATGCAGACCCCTTATTGCTTATGTGATCTACAGAGGGATTTCAAAATACCTTAGGAAATGTGATTATCAAAGGAGAGATGATGCAACACTAGGTCGCATGTACACATCGGTACCTGTTCATCATGTTGGTGGCTACTACCTATGTGGTACTGTGGGGATACTATGTTCCGTAAAGATGGATGACTATGCTTAGTTTGGCCTATAGCTTTATAGCATGGGTTTGACAACAGGTATCTGTCTGTATGATACCCTTGTGGAGGATGTGTGTGTCACCTGGAGAATGCAGTATAGGCCACAGTATGCATTACCAGATGTGGACAGACATATCCCTACTGTGATTTCTTGTACCTAAGAGAGCCATATGCCAAACAGGAGTGGTCTCAGTAATGGGTGCAGGTGAATACCACTGGTTACTGGCATAGTACAGTACCTGAACGATCCAAATGTTGCTGTGTGTCCTACATCTGTGTGTCAGTTGTCAAGACATCATCTAACAATTGGTTATGGTCAGGCTGTTGAAGTCATGTATACTACCAGAATGCAAAACAATGACAGATAGCAACAGTATCACCCACAGCACAGTGTCAAACCATGTCATGCACACATGTGTAGTCAGGTTCCGAAATGTGTGTAGTACAATGCATACTGGCCACCAATAGAAACTATGGAGTGTTACTATGTAATACAGAGCATGCCACCCTGCCCATGTGTCCACTATGCATGTACATGCAGACAGTGCACCTCCATCATGTTCACAACTGTACACCTGCAAATCTGTGCTACACACATCCCACACATACTGTCCACTCTCTAACACATGCTGCCAATACTGCACACATCAGCCAAATGGCACTTGGGTGGACAATACACAATTAGAACTAACACTGATGTAAACAACACTACAATGGCAATCATAGCTTTAATGCATCATGTCTGCTCAGCTACACCTTCAAGCATATCATTGCATTCTACTGCTGACAACATGCTAACATTGCTATACTGCTATAAAGACACCATGTGCATCAGCACCATGGTAGCCTGTTCCTGCATCGATGTTACAGATGACAGGAGGTGGCACAGGTTTCATCATATGCACAGGGTGTGTTGTTGGTTTGCTAGAGGCCTACAGTGAGCCATCCAATCGACGTGTGTGTGTGTGTGTGTGTGTGTGTGTGTGTGTGTGTGTGTGTGTGTGTGTGTGTGTGTGTGTGTGTGTAATGTGTGTGTGTATGTGTTAGCCCTAGGTGTCTGGATTATGTGTGTGTGTGTGTCTGCATGCACACAGTTCCACCATGTGGCTGCCATATACGGGTATTTGTGGGACAGCCACAGACTGTACCTGTGAGGCTTTACAGATCACCGTCTCTGGCCACAGATACGGTACCTGTGCCTGGCAGGGGTGCTACTGACACTATCAGGTACTAAGGCAGACTGGGTACTATCCCCAGAGGTAGATGGATGTACACTAGACCCAGGTCCCTGCTGGGACTGTCCAGAGCCACATGCACATGGTCTTCTAGGACGTTCTATGGACAGCCCACCCCCAACATTGCTGGGGCTGGTACTGGCACTACGGGAGTGGCTGTGGCTTGAGGGATGTCCGTGGCAACTGCCAGCTGTTGATGTTGCTGGCATATGTCCACGTTGACGACTCAGCCATCCCGCACTGTCCTGACACATGGACATGACATTGTGGAGGACATCTAATGTCTCTCCCCAACATCTATCAGTGACCTCGTGTAATTACGGATGGCACCAGCTAGGTCACGGATACTGTCAATTATGATGGTGTTATGTGCCCCCTGTGCCCTTAGTCCCTGTCTGGTGTACCGTTCCATACATGCCTGTGCCTCCATGACAGCCTGGAATATGCGTGAGGTTGTAAGACCTGTGGCACATCTGCCAGTGGCATGATGAGCAACAGTGCTCCGACGAGAATGCCTGGACATCTGCCTATGTGGTACCCTTCCAGACATCTGGGTATGGCTGCTGAATCGGGATGCATGTGCCATGGATACCACACTGTCCTGGCCAATGCCGACTGTACACTGTCCCTCAGCTAAGGGCATTAGTGATGGATGTATTGGCAGTATGACTGTGTGCATGGATGGGGTGGACATTTGTGTACTGTCGATTGGTGGCCCAATGACAGACCCTGGAAAACATGCCTGTGCCTCAACAAACCTATCATCATTATCACTATTTTGCTCAGTGACATCAGTTTCCCTGCTGCAGTGAAGCAGCCCAAAGTCAGCACCTGTGAGATGAAGACAGGAAACACACTTTACAACCTGTACATGATGTCAGCACACATGAACACATGCACACATGCACACATGAACACATGCAGGCAAGAACACATGCACATGAATGCACTCCTCACTAAAACAGACACACACACACACACACACACACACACACACACACACACACACACACACACACACACACACACACACACACCACCAGCAATCCAGAACGTACTCGATAGCGGGTGATGATGGGGTACAGTATCACAAGGCAAACAGTGATATCACACGTGTCAGCATACAGGATGTGTGTTGCTCAACAGCATGCAGTGTGGGTGTAGACAGCCCTTGCTAATAACAGTATACATGGCTTTGATGCATGTGTGTTGTTGTTCAGTGATTGGCCTCACCCCGGAACGCAATGTGTACATGGACACAACATTGCTGTGTAAGTATTAAAAGCTCTGAAATGTCCTGTGCACCATCACTCACAGGTATACATACCATGGCTGGATGTGTATCTGTGTGTCACATAGATATCCATTTCTGATTAGAGCATCTGTGTCTTTAGCAAATAAATGTGGACACAGGTTTAGCAAATGCATGCTATGTATACACACAGGATGAGTGGTGCATGTATACCTGATGGAATACCATTGCTCAACATAGCCATTGTACAGTGGTTATGTTGAGTGTAGGACATATTGTGGCCATGCCAGTGCCAACCATGACATGGCATACTACAACACAACTGCAACATTAAACATCACACATACACAGTGTGTTTCATGTGACCTATACACTCAATAGCATTACAAGGCATATATGTGTCACTTTGTACAAAAGGTGATTGCTATGCATATTGTGTATCAGTCCATATGTGTGCACACACACAACATTGAGGGGTGCACAGCAGTTAATGCTATGTGTAGTACTGTGGTCACTGTAACTGGATGGGGTGTAGTACCATGAGCCATCATCATGCAGCATCATGTGTCACTCAAGGCTACTAATGTGTGCCAGACCAGCACATACCATGCTGTACCAGAACTGCTGTACCATGGCTACATTCACCATTTCACAGCCAGTTGTTACAAGGGTTTGTATGGTGAGCAATAGGGGGCATTGCCTAACATGAATATGTTATGTGTTGAAGAGTGTCGCACAGCCACATGAGAGGCATCAGCCCCTCAGGTATATTATGTGTGCTGTGCGGATGACATTTGGGATACTGGAGTGTGACCTTACAGCGGGTGTCTGAATACGCCATGTGTAGCATGTGAATGTGTACCACGTATGACAAAGTTGTGTATTTTATATTCATGTGTATTGCCTCTGCCTATCCAATGTCCACTACAGTGTTGCCACAATTGTGTGGGATGCTCCGTGTATTGTTATGTGTTTTAGGCAGCTATCCATGTTACTGGGATGTGCATAGTCTCACGGCAAACATGCACAGCATGCATTATGCGTAGGTGTGTTACGTATACATGGCCTACAGTTCACCTATGACATGCACATTTAATTAGTAATATTAAATGTAGAACACACTCACCAGCATGGATCTGCTGCCTTGCTGTCACACCAGAGGGACCGACAAGGATATGAGACAGTTTGTCAGTGGCAACAACTGTGGCTTTGCTACCGTCTGTCTGCAATCTTACAGTAGTACAATGGTTGACAGTCACAGGCCTACAAATTACATTCCTAATTATTAGTATTGCACAACACTAGACACCACATCCTCTAACTACACAGTACACATCTCACATGAGCATGCTCTACCAATAGAGGCAACAGTAGTGTACAGCTATGCCATGTTACCTGCACACTCCATGTCAACTTGCTGGGTGGCTCTGACCTCCATGATGATACATGTTGCTTGATGTTGTTGCTGTTGGCCAGGAGCCACCTGGCTCAGGAGCAGCTCCTCCACTCTGGTGAAGGGGGGATGGATGGGTACCCCACCACCTGTGGCAAGCTGTTGTCTATGGATATCTGATGCACGCTGTTGGACATGTCTAATTAAATCACTGCAGTGATGGTGTACCTGCTAATATGTCCAGTTATGCATGCCTATGTCATTTACCCTACGGACAAGGTCTTGCCACAGTGCAGTCCGCTCATGCTGGTCCTGGCTGGTTCTGGAGAACAGCAGGGCATAGTGCTGCACCAGGCTTGCTGTTATCAGTTTCTCCTCTGCCGTGCTGTAGGTGGGGTTATGACGGTGGGCCATTACCCAGGAAGACAATGAAACTATGCGTGAGCATGTCATGTGGCACACTTAACATTCTAAAGTACAGATATCAATTAACTGCCATATATAGCAACCTATTGACTGTCAAAGGATACATACTTTCAATACCACATATCAGTGCTCAGCCCACAACTGCCTGACAGTGCCTGGCACACTCTATATATCAATCCATGTTTTGCACAGCAACAAAGATAAACCAGTATATAAGACTATACAACAGTACATGGCACACTGTATGCGACACAATGCACCACCTAGCCACAGGAGGTATATATCAAGCTAATGCATCCTGAAATATGTATTCCATTGCAATGATTGTAAAGTCCAGTTACAGTATTACCAGTATACCACACTAGTCATTGATGGCAAACCCCTGCCTAACATATGTGCACATTCGTTAATATAGGTGGCATACTGCTGTACTAGAGTATACATGTTGCTAGATACACACTTATATCCTGTAACAAACATATGACTGAGGCCATGGTACAGGCATACCCACACACACACATCAGACATACATACCAGACACAAAGGTATGGCAACCCAGATGACCTTTAGCTGAGTACCATACAGTACTGTGTGTCAGTAGTTACAAAGCCTTATGCCTGAGGTATGTTATCTGTGAGGACTACAGGGAACACACAGAACAGTGGTTCCAAGAAATGTGGGCACACACCATATTGTGCTGTGTAGGTATACAGCTTCAGGTAGTACTACAGTTCATACATGAGTTGGATTCACCTGCAGTAACACTCAATAAGCATACATGTACTGCTTTAACCTACAATGGGACACCCCAGTCAACACCAAGGGACTACGTCAGACCATATGGCATACTGATTTTTCTACCTAGCAATTGCATACACATCTTTTGCTGGGATCACAGCTAGGACACATAATGCCATGACTGAAACAGTTTCCCACTAAGCTATCACACATATACAGAACTCTGACACATTCATCAACACATTCACCATCACACTCAGTCAACCTCACATAGCAATTATTGCAACAAGTACATGTGGGTGTGTATCGCTTTATAGGTAGGTAATAGGCTATTAGCCCTAGGGCCTATAGAAGTCTAGCCATACGCTACCCTGGCCTTTGACACACAGGTAAGTAAATTTCACATGGCCCTGTCAAGCAAAGCCACAGAGGTGATTCCTGGAGTGTATTCCCTATCTCCCATACATTCATCAGGATTATTTCTGATGACAGCTAATTAGGGGCTTTGTTTGCTATTGATAGGTGGTTTGTTCCAGAGTATGGGATGTCTCTGAGATAGGAATCTATCCCTCCAGCATGTGCTGTCTATTGAGGTCACAAGGTTTAGGTCCCTAGAGCGTGTATCTCATAGGGATTGTGATCTGTCTACGTGGAGCATGTCCAACAGCTATGGGTTTGACATAGCTTAGTATGTTAGGCAGAGGTCACCTCTGTGTAGGCGGTATGCAACACAGTCTAGCTGTGCGTTTGTGAAATGGTCTACATAGGACATCTGTTTGAGGCCGGTATTACTATTTGTGAGGTATGTCTGTGTCATTTCCAGTTGCTGTAGATGTCTTGGGAGGTACATACCGCATTGGGGCATTGTACTCGATAATGGGCTTTATGTGTGATGAGTAGAGGGGAACACTGACCTATATTTCCCTGGATGACACCCCTTTTGTGATGACGTGTGCAACATAGACAGTTGACATGACTAGTGTGGCACTGTGATTATCAAAGGGGTGACTACTGTCCACCTGTGTCCCATGGTCTCTTATCACACCTTCAGTGTTAAGTAGACTACCACCTATGTGGTAGTTCATGGGTGCAGAGTCTTTGCAAGAAGGTATGCCAATGCAGTATCAACAGTAAGCTTGGGTCCATGGCTTTGTCAGCAGGCATCTGTTGCAGTAAATATGACCCTGTCTCTCTCTCTCTCTCTCTCTAAATATATATATACATATATATATATATATATATATATATATATATATATATATATATATATATATATATATATACACACACACACACACACACACATACATATACACATCCATTGGTGTACATGCAGATATACATATAGGCACATATACAGTCCACCTTTCCTGGTGGGGATATCAATTATGCAAAGGTTGTGAGGTATACCGTTATGTCATAATATTGCACAGTGTTGTGTGGAATGCATTGAAGGTGTTCTCAGCCCATTTAGCTTTAGCAGGCCTCACTGGCTGCAACACTACAAACCTGATGAATCATACCTACAGCGTTTAACCACCACATGTCATATAACAGCACTGTATGCTGTCTTGTTTTCCACAAACTACAACCTACATAGACATATGCACATAACAACCTTAAACAACATATATATGTCCACCCTTCACAAAAGTTGCAGTATGTCCCTTGCTCTATGCACATGTACAGATGCTAATATATCTGACACAGACAGATCTCTCCGTATCTGTGTGCCATACACACACAAGGTCCACACTGTTGTATGTTTGTGTACCTCACGGCTGACCTATTGGGCCTTGCTGCAACATGAACAGGTGTCACATGTGAGCACACAGTAATATTAGAGGGTGTATATATAGTTGCAAATGCTAGATTAACATACTAGCCTGGTACAGCTGTTGCCAATGCTAAGCTACACATTAATATGACTATCATGCATTTGTTACTCTGTCACATCCATGTTTATATAACCGTATGCACTACTCCCACAAAAAGACATTGTACACACTACTGTACAGAACACAGATAACATGGATCAGATGTTTGACATTTAATGCTGAACTACATATGTCACGGTCATATCCCACTGCACACAGCTACACACTGATGTCTCCATGCCAGTAGTTATGCAGGGCATCTGTGCATAGATACGTACTGCTGCCACATATGGATGATTCAAACTATGTAGAGTACTCTTCATAAACATTTACTACATGCCAGTAAATACATAGCTGCTACATACCTTACTTTTGTATGTGTTCGTATTCCTCTGTTTCGTGTGCTTTTTAATAGCTTTTCTTTTTATAGCTTATGATTTTCTGAAAGATATGTTTTTTTATTTCAATATGATTATTCTTCTTTTCAATGTATTATTACTTTTGCAATATTATTTTTTTCAATATATTTTTCTTTTCATTATATATTTTTTTAAATATTTTTTTTTCAATATGAGATTTTTTATTTTTGCAGTATATTTTTCTTTTCAATATACCTTTTTTTAAATATTTTTTAAATATATATATTTTTCAATATATTATTTTAGTTTTTCTTTTTTTTGCTATATATTACTTTTTCTTTCAATATATTTGTGGTTGATCTTTTTTCTTTTTTCCTGCTGCTGTTGACTGCATCTGTACTTCTCTCTCTCTTGCTCTCTCTCTCTCTCTCTCTCTCCCTCCGTACTTGCAATGAAGTGATTGCATGTGTGGACAGCAAGTACAGCCTGCTTTTATAGGCATTTGCACATGTGCATGCGATGGCCTCTGCACCAATTGGTGGCCACCATTTAGCAATTGCATGCAGCCTGCTGTGTGGTACTTGCAGTACTCACTGTCATAGTAACCCAATACTATAAATTGCTAAGTCAGGTAGGCGTAGCCCTTTCAGCTTTCCAAAGTGGGGACCATGCTTATTTGCTGTGGACACCGTTGTGTAAGTCAGAAGGTTGGTATACTTCTCATAACTGATGCTAGGGGTGTAGCCAGTGATTTGAATGTTGTACTCAGACCTGAATGTTGCCACTTCCAGTATACAGTTGACAGTGTAGAATTGTACTCACCTCTACAAATGCTAACACAAGATACATGGGAGTATGTATTTTATTTTCTACTTATACAATTAGCTGGCATACATACGTAGTTATTGAGATGTTTTCATTTTGCACATGAACTTTTTGGGAACTGCTGTACTATGGATATTAATGTACTCACTTCTGCACAGTTTGTGCTTTTTCTTTTGTTGACATTATCACAGGATGCTCATGAAAACTGAACAATTCCAGTACTGAGTATGCCTACCTACATCCTTGCTGTACCTTAAACACACAGGTATTTTGTACATTTGGGTGGGGATTGTCCTGCTATGATAGTGTGTGGGGGTTGTAAAGTGCTGCTGTAATATTATTTACTGCTAGAATGTCTGGTTCTGTTATCACAGTCATGTAATGCAATTCCACAATGACTGCTGGTAAAGTTCCACAGAACAGGTATTGTGTTATGGCATTCCTATCTTTCCTTTACATTCACACATTCTGAATCATGATATATATATTTCAGCAACAGCCTGCTGTATATCTACTGTGGCCTAGTGGTACTTCATGCAGTCTAGTGTGTCCAGGGTTCGAGACTGACAGTGGTATTTTATTTTGCTGCTGAGCAGAACAAGGCCCTTCATATGCAGGGTGACTAAGGCACTTTTAAGCAGTTGTAAGCGGGTTTGCATGGGTTTGCACGATGCTTAGCAATACTAAGCTAAGCGCACACAAGCGCACACTCATGCAAACCTGCTTACTACTGCTTAAAAGTGCTTACTCACGCTAAGCCCCATGCTCATTTCTTTGAAAGAAAAGAAAATGGGGAGATAGGAAAGTGGTGAAAAAGGGGCACAAAGAGGGAAAGACAGTAGGGAAAACAGCTTGGGATGTGCAGGATGGGTGTAGGGAAGGTCCATAGCTGCCCATTTCTTTAACAGCAACAGCTGTGCATATACTAGTAATTTGGAGGGAAATTTGAAACCTTCCACCCTGAGAGAGAGGTGAGGACAATGAAGTATGTTGTACTGCCAATTAAATTTCAGTTTCTGTGTCCAGCGGACATTTGTGCGAAATGGGCAGCTAAGTATGGGGCGTAATTTTTTTGTGGGAGTAGATTGCCCATTTTTTTTTTTTTTCAGGTGAGAGTGGAATGTGGGGTAGGGGAAGTAGGTATATTTTGGGAGGTAGGTTGGGGAGGTAAACAGACAAGACAAACAAGATGCATACAGGGGTGGAATATGACACATGGGGTGGGTGAACACCATTGACGGGGAAGGATGTTTGGAAATCGCAAGCCCATGAGCCCACAGATGGCAACAGTGGAACTGAGATCCCCACCCATGGGCAGTCACCACTGCACCTTTACAGCCCAGTGGGTGGCTGTGCTGGGGGCTGCTTAGGAGGGGCAGGCTCACCCATGAGTCGCGCCACTCTTGCCTCAAGCTGGTGTAGAGGCTCAGCGACTGATCACTCGATCTGTCTACGCAGCACAGCCCGGCCCATTCGGAGGATGATATGTGGCCCTCCTCCAGCCACGCTTGCAGGGGGTGATGAGACCCATCCCCTGCAGCACTTCCACCCAAAGGTGGCACAGGGCCAACGGAGGAGGAGGTCCCGGGCTGGGCACCGGACCTGCTGGTGCCAGGTGCCATCGCCATCTGAGGTGGGACAGGTGGGTCCGCTGGGACTGGCCTTCCCATAAGTTCTGTGTTTAGGAGAATTTAATGACAATATGGGTTGCTAACAGCCAACAGCATTCCAAATTAGTTGTAACAGCATGCAGTAATATTCCCATTAACCCAACACACCAGAGTTCCAACAGTTGAACAGCAAGCATAACACATGCATATATAGAACAACAGTGGACATTCCAACAGCATGCAGGATTGATTGGTGGCAACAGGCCACCAAGATTGTGGTGTTTGAACAGGGCACCTGCATCAAAGTAAATGCAGATATTTATAAACCAATAGGACATATGCCCCAACAAATGTTTTGAGATTACACATACCCATTGAGGTGTGGAATTGCATTGTTTATGCACATACAGTAGGGTGTAAAAAAATACCTCCATTAACAACGTATATGTACTTATAGTTTACACTACATTCCTATTGACTGCAGGTATATATCCTCTACATGTATTATTACACTAGGCAATGTCCATTACGTTGTGAAATGTGTTTTGCTAGTTCCTTATATACCTGACCTGTATCTGACATACAAACTGTCCAGGATGCAGATGTTGCTGCCACATATTTATATATTTTATTTATATTTATATGTCTACATATCTGGATGTGTTCAGGTGACATTATCAGTTATATTTTAACAGCCCCCTACATTTCTAGCAGCACACTGACATTTCTGGTGAACACAATAACAAGCTACTCATGTACCAGATTAACCTATACATGCCAGCCTTGAAACAACAGTTGAGGACTGTATATATGCTTAAGAGATACTGGCACCCCCTTCATCCACTTTCTATGGGCCTACCCAAGTGTGGGTTGACAGCGCTTAATACAACACTACTATTTCTATACTGCAAGAGTACATCAACATTTTGGAGAAAGTGACTCGGACACACTACAGGAGTTATACCTTTATTAATTACATTACACACTTTTCTAGTGGCTCTCATTTATTTGATATTACAGTGCATGCAGACGTCTTATTCAAGGTGTATTATATCTTCATTTATGGTTTACGACACTCTTTTTCAGGCTCTCTCACTTATTTTATATAATAATACATGCAGAGAAATAATTCAGGACTTATTATACATTTATTAATGGGTTACAACACTCTGTTTCAGGCTCTCTCACTTATTTTACATAACAGTACATGCAGAGAGGTTATTCAAGCCTTATTATACCTTTATTATTGGGCTACGACACTTTTTGTCAGGCTCTCTCACTTATTTTATATAGCAGTACATGCAGAATAATTACTAACCTGCCTGGTGGCACAGCCTTAGCAGCCTATCTGCATAGGCTTGCTGATTCGCAGCACGGACACCTGCAGCTGTGAAGTAAATGAAGTGATATTGAGACATATACTTATCCATACTATCGACTACACTAGCAATTTTTACATACTTCATTTCATGGCTACCTACAAAGTAGTGGGGCATTTTGCATCCCACGTGCCTCCTGTATCCATTGGTTCAGTTGGTCCTACTTGCGTCTCTTCAGGTCTGCATGGTGGTGTCTGACCTGCTCACCAGTCCGAGGGATGCCTGTGGCACTGGTGAGTTCATGTGCGAGATGGTTCCAGGCTTCCGCTTTGTATTTCATGCCCTGGAACTGGCCCTGCAGGAGTCTAGCATCATGATGATGGACAAGGAGCCAAACCATCACTTTTGACTCCTCAATGCCCCACCGTTGCGCTCGGAAGCTAGAGCCCTCTCCAACACCAGCCATTGCTGCCTGCAGATGGGAGCTACAATCAGTTATGGCAAGTATTCCCACCTACGGATCTTAAATATGCCTCATTACCCACACTTATTTGTGACTGGCTGGATTTGAAAATTCTCAGCTGAGTGCACACCTGCTTAGCACTGGGTAAACTTTCATTAATATGTATATGTGTGTTGACAGTTCATGAACATCAAATGCTGTCATGGCTTAGTGTATCAGTACTGTGATTATGGTGCACACTATCCCGGGTTCAAGGCCTGTCATTGCTTTTTATTTTACTACTGGCTTGACTGGTAGGGGGTGTGGCTGTGTTTAGCCGACTTTGCTCAACTTTGCCCAACGTTGCTCTATGTTTACCGACGTTGCCCGACATTGTGCTAGTTAGCGCGGTGAGTAGCTTCACACAAACATGTTTTGTTTGCGCATGTTGGGGCGATGCGCAGCTCTGCGCAAAGCTATTGTGCTAGTTAAAAAACTGCTAAGCTATGAGCAATTATACTTAAATATGCTTAATACTGGTAAACTTTGCTTAGCAGTGCTTCACACTGCTTAAGATACATTACTTATGACTTTATCAAAATGCATGTCCATTTCACCTTCTTACATATATATAAAATATCGTTCACTACTACATAGGCCATTTCAATGCATTGTACTAATATTTAAAAGGTAAATGTGAGGAATTAATTTTATGCACAGATTTACTACAGAAAATGGGAAAGCGAGTGGTAGGACTCGAACCGGGAATGCCTCCTCTTTGTGCGAAGGCTCTACCACTATACTATTGCTATTTGGCTTAATTTGCATACAAGTAGTTTATTATCCTCTTCGATGTCTGAACTGCTAACTGTAGCTAAGAAATGGGCAAACCTGTGCACACAAGCGCAAATACGGGTAGCTGTATCGGGAATGAGGGAAAAAAATGGTTTTACATTTTATTATATTTGTACACGGGTTTGGAATGTGGTGGAGTGTAGTGTTGGAGATTTGCACATTTGAGCAGACTCACTAATGTCTGGTAGCATTTGCTGTTTAGGCACTTGCAGGGGTGTGGACATTTGGACTGCTCAGCAGTCTGACATGGCCCCTGCACTCATGCATGCTCCGTGTTAGCCTTAGAGTTGAGTCAGCATGCCCTCATGCATATGCATGATGCGCTGATGTCATACTCTTAGACTGCAGTCTCCGAGTAAGACTTAGTTAGTCTTACATGGAGGATTAGTGAATCCTGGCCATTGATTTTATACATTTACAAATTAGACCATTGCTACCTGCAAACTGACCGGGTACCTCAGTGAGCAATTTTCAGATCTGACTACATTTGCCATTGGAGTACCCTATTATTGAGATGCTATTTCCAGGAGGCTTAAATCTGTCTGGGTACCCAACTGGTGCAAAGAGGAGACTACCAAGGTGATGACCATCTACTCTGGAGTGGAACATCTCATGAGATCCAGGCCATGGAACTTCACGATGATTGACATTTGGAAACAGATAGTGAGGGAGCATCAGTGATGTACAAGATCTACCTGACTGGAATGCAGGCTCACCACTCCTATGATTACCTGTATCAGAGGGATACAGAGGAGCTTCATCGGAAGGTCGTCTAGTGTGTCAACAGCCAGTGGATGCCTACAGTAAGTGTCATAGTAGTACATATTCCTAAGAATTCCTATGGAATTTTGTGCTACAGCTGTGTCCCAAATATATCAAATACATGACTTTTATAACTATTAAGTAGCTGTTCTGACAATTAGAAGTGGTGGCTACTCTCCATTTATGTACGGATTCTATTCCCATGCAGTTAATTTATTTACTAATGATTATAATGTACATAGTACTGAACACTGTAGATGTACATCTGTTTCCAACATATAATGACATCATTTCACACATCCACTATAGTCATGTATCACTGACACCTACAACACCTAGGCTACTGATGACTATGCATTTTGTAGTTATCCGTAATACTGCAATAGTATCATCTAGTCTACTGATGTGTAAATACTAACTCATGAATAACCTCTTTACTTCTTTCCTCTTAATAAAGTGAACATTCTTATTACAGTCCTGTTTGTGCCAAGAGGAATGCTTGTCTGACTGCTTACACATATTTTTCGTTAATGTGTTAACAGCTGTTATTTCTTTAGATTATAATGGTCAATAGCGGTTATAGTGGTTATGTGTTAGATGTTTCCATATTCATCCTTTATCCGCAAGAATATCGATACACACATGCAGTAAGTGTTTGTTAAGAAGAAACGTATGTTGGCTGGTAGCTCACATATGATAAACCTATCATTATATTGTGATATTTGTGTATTTCACACATTGTCAAATATTCTTCTCTACATAATTACTTATTGATATTGATGGTAATTTTGTGCATGCTTATGAGTAACTTGGTTATTTATCAAATTTCTATGGCTATCCTTCATAATCCATAATGTTCCAATAACAACAACTTTTTAAGTACAGGGTTATGTGTAATGCTTACAACAGACTGTTATATATCTGAAAAAAAGTTTTGTGGAATATGGTATTATTTTCAAAAGTGCTATCAAGGGTTGTTTTTTTCATTCATTATTAAATTCGCTTCAACAACCACCTCATCCTTATCTTTTGAGGGACTCAGATGGTCAGACTTACAGCTGAAATGCAGAACAGGGAGATACAGTATGTATGCATTTGATCTGTGATGTGCACTGCTACACACATTACTGTGTCCCTAATGTGCAGCACCTTCTACTTCTCTGTTAACAGAAGCTATGTGATACATGACACTCTTCCACTGTCCTACGTTCTAAGCTATGAAGGTTTTCACTTGCTGTTACTGGTTGTGACCACTGTGTTGACATGAATTAATTCTTGCAAGTTATTTACCTAAATGCCAGGCACATTGCCATTTTTGGAAATCCTAATCCATTATGCATATTAGTAACCTATCACTGCACTTTCATAAACCAAAGTCTTTTCATTGCATTCACAATATATGCTCTCAAGCAAGATAGATTTGCTAGACAGGCAGATGTCAGGGTTAGAATGTGAATGTAGATTAAAGTTGCAGTTTTGAATCTCAGGTACTCCAATCTGTGTTCAACTCTCCTCAAAGATGTAAAAGCCTGTGTTTAACATTGCAAATGCATTTAGTAATTCTCTGAGGTTCTTCAAAAGTAAAATTTTGAGAACCTGATCTGAGCAATGTATATCCCTGTTATTTGAGAACTACATCATTCAGTTGCTCTTTTCTTTTTGCAGGTGATGAGGATAGGACCCAAAATTGTGCCTGTGTGCATTGAATGGATGCACAGGCTTGAAGACCAGTGGAGAGAGAGTGATAGGTCGCTTAAGTTTTCTGTTTTGTTCAATAAAATGCATCTGATCCTTGTTACAGGCCTGTATTTTTTATATTGCCATGTATTTTGCTTAGAATGCCGGAATACCCATCATGCATCAATAAGTGCAATAATCACATTATACCTGTGCTTACAACTCTGATTGAAATACAAATATGTTTAAATATCATTTAGCACCAAGCCATATTTTCTGAAGATAGCTTTTAAAATGTAGGCCACAACATAAATGACAACTGGTTTTCTGTAACTGTCACACATATTTTGAGGTGGATGTTTTTCATTCAAGTCTCTAGTGCTTTGATTGTTGCTTATAATGCATGTGTTGGCTCACTTGTACATGTGGATGTACAGGGGATGTAAAAAGTGTACACACCCCTGTTAAAATGCCAGGTTTTTGTGATATAAAAAATGAGACCACAATAAATAATTTCAAAACTTTTCCCACCTTTAATGTGGCCTAAAGCCTGTACAATTCAATTGAAAACCAAACAAATCTATTAGGGGAAGAAATATAAAAAATAAAAAACATACAATAAGCTGGTTGCATAAATGTGCACACCCTTAAACTAATACTTTGTTGAAGCACCTTTTGATTTAATTACAGCATTCAGTCTTCTTGGGTACACACTTGCCATCAATTGAAGATACTCTGGTTAACCCCAAATAACATTCAGCTATCCTAGTAGGATTTTCCTGACATGTACTCAGTTGCCTGCTACAGTAAAAAGCCATGGTTCACAGAGAGCTTACAAAACATAAAAGGGATCTCATTGTTGAAAGGTATCAGTCAGGAGAAGGGTACAAAAAATATCCACAGCATTGGATATACCATGGAACACAGTGAAGACAGTCATCAAAAAGTGGAGAGAATATGGGACAACAGTGACGATGCAAAGAACTGGACGTCCCTCCAAAATTGATGAAAAGACAAGATGAAAATTGGTCAGGTAGGCTGCCAAGAGACCCACAGCAACACTGAAAGAGCTGCAGAAATTTCTGGCAAGTACTGATTGTGTACTACATGTGACAACAATCTCCCGTATTCTCCATATGTCTGGACTATGGGGTAGGCTTGCAAGACGGAAGCCTTTTCTTACACAGAAAAACATCCAGGCCCAGCTAAAATTTGCAAAACAATACATCATGAATTCCAAAAGCATGTGGGAAAATGTGTTATGGTCTGATGAGACCAAGGCTGAACTTTTAGACCACAATTCCAAAAGGTACGTTTGGTGCAAAACGGGTCTATATTAAATCAGTGAATGCTTAAAATAGCGAACACTGATTTATCGACCCTTTAAAACTGAAACTTGAAAATCCGGAAGACACGGAACAGTGATTTCTTTTCCCAGGGAAAAAAAAAATCACTGTTCCACCAAAAAAAAAAAAAAAAAAGTTCAAAATACAAAATAATGTGGGAGGCTGTGCCCCCCCCCCCCCCACTTAAATATACCAACTCCAACAAGATTGCACCACAGTGAAAGAAGTGGCAAAATCCTGAAAACGGCCCAGCATTTTTTTCCATGGGAAAAAAAAATCACTGTTTCGTGTCTTCGGGATTTTCAGGTTTCAGTATTAAAGGGTCAATAAATCAGTGTTCGCAGTTTTAAGCATTCACTGATTTAATATAGACCCCGCAAAACAACACTTCGCATCATCAAAAGAATACCACCCCACTGTGAAGCATGGTGATGGCAGTATCATGCTTTGTGGTTGCTTTTCTTCAGCTAGAACTGGGGCTTTAGTCAAGGTGGAGGGAATTATGAACAGTTCCAAATACCAGTCACGTTTGGCCCAAAACCTTCAGGCGTCTGCTAGAAAGCTGAAGATGAAGAGGAATTTCATCTTTCAACATGACAATGACCCCAAGCATACATCCAAATCAACAAAAAATGGCTTCACCAGAACAAAATTTAATTTTTGGAATGGCCTAGCCAGAGTCCAGACCTAAATCCAATAGAAAATCTGTGGGTTGACCTGAAGAGGGCTGTGCACAAGAGATACCCTCACAATCTGACAGATCTGGAGTACTTTTGCAAGGAAGAGTGGGCAAATATTCCCAAGTCAAGATGTGCCATGGTGATAGACTCCTACCCAAAAAGACTGAACGCTGTAATTAAATCAAAAGGTGTTTCAACAAAGTATTAGTTTAAGGGTGTGCACACTTATGCAACCAGCTTATTGTACATTTTTTTTATTTTTTATATATTTCCCCTAACAGATTTGTTTGTTTTTCAATTGAATTGCACAGGTTATGGGTCACATTAAAGGTGGCAAAAATTTTGAAATTATTTATTGTGGTCTCATTTTTTTATATCATAAAAAACTGGCATTTTAACAGGGGTGGGTACACTTTTTATATCCACTGTAGTTCTTAGTGATTGATCTGTTGTGCATAGCCTGCCCAGTCACATACTGAATAGGTGTCTGCTGTATGAGTGTTCACATCGTCACTGGCAGACTGTATGGCATGCCCTTTGGTTCAGTGTTTATATTACATCTGCCTATAACACCTTGGGTGTTTTTATTACTTTCATGGATAAAGGAGTGCTCACAGATGTATAAGATACACTCATCATCATCTTCTTTCAGCTGTTCCTGTTAGGGGTCGCCACAGCGGATCACCTGTTTCCATTTCTTCCTGTCCTCTGCATCTTGCTCTGTCACACCAACCACCTGCATGTCTTCTCTCATCACATCCATAAACCTTATCTTAGGCCTTCCTCTTTTCCTGTTACCTGGTAGCTTCATCCTTAGCATCTTTTTCCCAATATACTCCTCATCCCTTCTCAGCACATGTCCAAACCAATGTAATCTTGCCTCTCTGGCTTTGTCTCCAAACCTTACAACCTGGGCTGACCATCTAATATACTTATTCCTAATCCTGTCCACCCTCGTCACACCCAGTGCAAATCTTAACATCTTTAACTCTGCCACATCCAGCTCAAACTCCTGCCTTTTTGTCACTGCCACTGTCTCCAACCCATATAACATAGCTGGTCTCACTACCCTGTTGTAGACCTTCCCTTTCACTCTTACAGGTACTCGTCTGTCAAAAATCACTCCTGACACTCTTCTCCACCCACTTCATTCTGCCTGTACTCTCTTCTTCACCTCTCTTCCATACTCACCGTTACTCTGAACTACTGACCCCCAAGTATTTAAACTCATCCACCTTCGCCACCTCTACTCCTTGCATCCTCACCATTCCTCTATCCTCCCTCTCATTCACACACATATATTCGGTCTTAGTCCTGTTGACCTTCATTTCTCTTCTCTCTAGAGCATATCTCCATCTCTCCAGGGTCTCCTCCACCTGTTCCCTACTCTCACTACAGTCACAATGTCATCTGCAAACATCATTGTCCATGGGGACTCCTGTCTGATCTCGTCTGTCAACCTGTCCATCATCATTGCAAATAAGAATGGGCTCAGAGCTGATCCTTGATGTAACCCCACCTCCACCATAAACGCATCCATCACTCCCACCGCAGACCTCACCGCTGTCACACTACCCTCGTACATATCCTATACCACTCTTACATACTTCTCTGACACTCCTGACTTCCTCATACAATACCACAACTCCTCTCTAGGCACCCTGTCATATGCTTTCTCCAAGTCTAAAAAAACACAATGTAACTCTTTCTGACATTCTCTGTACTTCTCCATCAACACTCTCAGAGCAAACATCGCATCTGTAGTGCTCTTTCCTGGCATGAAACCATACTGCTGTTCACTAATCATCACATCCCTTCTTAACCTAGCTTCCACTACTCTTTCCCATAACTTCATGCTGTGACTGATCAATTTAATCCCTCTGTAGTTACTACAGCTCTGCACATCACCCTTATTCTTAAAAATTGGTACCAAAACACTTTTTCTCCATTCCTCAGGCATCCTCTCACTTTCCAAGATTTCATTAAACAATCTGGTTAAAAACTCCACTGCCATTTCACCTAAGCACCTCCATGCATCCACAGGTATGTCATCTGGGCCAACAGCCTTTCCATTCTTCATTCTCTTCATAGTTATCCTTACTTCCTCCTTGCTAATCCATTGTACTTCATGATTCACTATCCCTACATCATCCAACTTTCTATCCCTCTCATTCTCTTCATTCATCAACCCCTCAAAGTACTCTTTCCATCTCCTCAACACACTCTCCTCGCTTGTGAGTATGTTTCCCTCATTATCCTTTATCACCTTTACCTGTTGCACATCTTTCCTAGCTCGGTCCCTCTGTCTAGCCAATCGGTACAGGTCCTTCTCTCCCTCCTTAGTGTCCAACCTTTCATACAACTCTTCATATGCCTTATCCTTAGCCTTCGCCACCTCTCTTTGCCATGCACCTCATCTCCTTATACTCCTGTCTACTTTCGTCATCTCTCTGACAATCCCACTTCTTCTTTGCCAACCTCTTTGCCTGTATACTCTTCTGTACTTCCTCATTCCACCACCATGTCTCCTTGTCATCCTTCCTCTGTCCCGATGTGATACCAAGCACCTTTCTAGCAGTCTCCCTTACTAGCTCTGCTGTAGTTACCCAGCTATTTGGTAACTCTTCACTGCCACCCAGTGCCTGTTTTAACTCATCCCTGAACTCCACCTCACAATTACCCTTTTTTAATTTCCACCATTTGATCCTTGGTGCTGCCCTCACACTCCTCCTCCTCTTCTTGATCACCAACGTCATCCTACAAACCACCATCCTATGCTGCCTAACTACACTTTCTCCAGCTACCCCTTTACAGTCTCCAATCTCCTTCCAACTGCCTCTCCTACATAAGATATAATCCACCTGTGTGCATCTTCCTCCACTCTTGTATGTCACCCTATGCTCCTCCCTCTTGTTAAAATACGTATTCACCACAGCCATATCCATCCTTTTCACAAAATCCACTACTATCTGACCTCCTGCATTCATTTGTTTAACACCATACCTACTCATCACTTCCTCATCCCCACTGTTCCCTTTACAAACATGCCCATTTAAATCTGCTCCAATCACCACTCTCTCGCCCTTGGGTACAGTCATCACCACTTCATCCAATTCACTTCAAAATTTTTCTTTCTCATCCATTGCACACCCAACTTGTGGAGCATATGCCCTAACAACATTAATCATTACACCATCAATTTCCAGCTTCATAAACATCACTCTATCCGACACCCTTTTCACCTCCAAAACACTCTTTGCATACTGTTCCTTCAGAATAACTCCTACGCCATTTCTCTTCCCATCCACACAATGATAAAACAATTTGAACCCACCTCCGATACACCTAGCCTTACTCCCCTTCCATCTGGTCTGTTGCACACACAATATACCAACCTTCCTTCTGTCCATCATATCAGCTAGCTCTCTCCCTATACCAGTCATACTACCAACATTCAAAGTTCCGACCCTCACTACCACAGTCCTGGCCTTTCTCCTCTCTTCCTGCCTTTGGCCATGCCTTCCACCTATTCTCCTCCTTTGGGCAACAGTAGCCCAATTTCCACCAGCACCCTGTTGGCTAACAGTACTGGTGGCGGTCATTGTTAATCTGGGCTTTGACCGATCTGGTATGGAAATATTAACTGGTGACTGCATGAAAAGATTTGGCGAAGTTTTACACCAGATGCTCTTCCTGACACAACCCTCCCCATTTATCAGGGCTTGGGACCGGCACAAAGAAATGCACTGGCTTGTGCATCCCTATACACTCTACATTGATAATTACATTACAGTTACCATGAAACAGTGGCAAACCACTTTGCAGCTAATCCATTATAAAGGACAAATTATTATCCCAGGGATAAAATTCAAAGTGGGACATTCCAGAGTGACTCTTTGTCACCGTTTCTCTTTTGTCTTGCCCTTAATCCATTAAGCTGTCTACTTAACAGATTAGGTCGTGGTAACAACTGGGCTCCCAGCAAACAACAAAGTGTAAAGACTTCTCATCTTCTTTTTGAGGATGGTTTAAAACATTATAGTTTATCAGATGAGCTTAAAGCACAACTAGAAGTGCTCAAAATTTCCTCAGATGATATAAGAATGTCATTTGATCTTGATAAATGTGCCAAAGCAACATTTAATGCAGGAAAACTGTATCACCAAGAAAATATCAGTCTCAGACAGGAATGCAATTTAAAGGAACTTGAGCAGGAGGAAGTGTATAAATATTTGGGAATTGATTAAGGATCAACAATAAAACATGAACAAATACGAACAAAACTCAGTAAGGAATATTTTAGAAGACTAAAAATAATTTATTTATTTATTTATTTGACATTTGTTGACTGTGATAGTCCGACTGGGCATGTGCCCTTTTTCAGCGGAGGCCTGGGGAGAAAAATCTCTACAAAAAAACATGTAGGACACTCACAGTAGAACATATGCAAGAAAATGTACATATTAGAGAATGAACTAGAAAATAGAAAGTAACATATAAGTAGCATAATTCAGATTTAGCTAGAAAATATATAAAATCACAAAAAGCTAATATAAGAATAAGGAAAATAAGGAAGATATTACATGACAGCACCAGAAAGGGGAAAAGAAAATTTAGGAAAGGAGTCCATTAAAAAAAAAGGGAAGGAAATATAGAAGAGGTAGGTAGGTACAGAGTTAGGGAAGAAGAAGAGTTGAGGAAAAGGTCAGAAAAGGTAGGCATAGCAATAAGTTTAGAAAGAAAAGGTGAGAAGGGAAGTAATAGTAAGAGAAGGAAGAAAGACAAGGGGATAGTGAAAGAAATATGGGAATAAAGAGACCAGGAGGGGGAAAAATAGAAGAAGTTGAAAGGTGAATCAGGAAAGAGAAGGATTTCAAGTGGGATGATTCTGCTGACAAATCCAGGCTCTGTTTAGGAAATTATAAGAGCAATTTTGAAGTCATGAGAATTGGTAATATGTCTGAGGGATAAGGGAAGCTTATTCCAAGATGATGTAAGAAGGTATCTAAAAAGGTTTAGTCCTAAAGATATTTTTGGCTTATGAAAACATAAGAAATAATGAAAACAGCCCTGATAAAGTTCAGGGTATAAGCTAATTTGCTATTCCTGTTCTGAGTTACAGATGTGGGGTGATTGACTGGCCCCAAAAGGTATTGGATCAGTTGGACAGGAAAATAAGAAAAATGCTTCACACTTATGAAATGATATATGAAGATCAGTGTATACCAAGATTATATATTCTTAATTCTGAATTAGGTATGGGCCTCCTCAAAATTGATTTCATGTGTAGATCTGCAATTGTAGGACTGCATACATGTCTGCTGTCCTCATCAGATCCAAATGTATTGAATGTTTTTGAAACTTGAAGAGAAGAAGTCTAAGATGACTTCCCTGCTTAGTTTAGCAGAAGCAAGTGGGAATGGAAACCAAATTCGAAGTAGACAAAAATCAGGCAGCAACTGAATGTGCAAAAAACAAAAGAGAGAATATCAGAAGGATCAGATGAGAAGGCAATAAATGTAGAAAAGGCATACATATAGTTGCAAGAACAGAAAACTACTGCAACAACTTCATGTCGATCAGGATCTGCTGTAGGAATGGTCAAGAAGACGTGACTATAAACCAAAAGATGAAAGGTTAATATTGGCACCCCAGGATAGTGGACTAAGTACATGTTGGTTTACAAAGTCCATTGAGCATGTGGCAGAAACAGGCAAATTCAGGTTCTGTAAAACAGAATTGGAAACATTCACACATCTTATTATTGGGTGTGATACACTAATGGCAGAGGGCCTGTCTATTGAAAGCTGTAATAATGTGGCAAGACTGTTGCATTGGGGATTATTTAAACATTGCAATTTTGAAGTAGCTGAAAAAAACATTGGAAATATGAGAGACAAAGCATTATAGAGAATGAAGAAATTTATATTACTTGGAATCACCCATTACCAAAAATTCAAAAAATAGATGTGAGAAAACCAGCTATAATAGTCCATAAAAAGAAGATAAAAGCAGCATTGATTGTTGAAATTGCTACACCCAGTGATTATAGTGTCTTACATACAGAGAGACCCAAAGTAATAAAATACCAGGATTTGCAGGCAGAAATGAGGGCAATGCGGATAAAGGATACCCAGACAGCTCCATTAGTTCATAGGTTCATAGATTAGTAGTAGGCTAACTGCCCTTGCGAGCCATTTTAAGCCTAGCCAATTATCCTTTGTGAGACTCGAACCCTGCACCTTGTGTTCTGTAAGACAAACACCTTAACAATTAGGCCACCCTCCCAACCTGGTAGTAGGAGCAATGGGTCTTATGGAAAAGAATTTATAGTCTTTTTTTAGATATGCTACCAACACATGTAACTCCATATGAATTGCAAAAGGAGTCAGTTCTGGACATGTTATGGGTGCTGCAAAGAGCACTTTTGGCTAACATCAAAGACTGAAACATTACTAATTTTACAAATATTTATCATACTTTGATGTAGGAATGGGGTCCATTTCCATCATAGCATTAGAAACCTAAAAGACTTGGAGAAATTAAACCAAAAAGCAACATTTTACCTTGATATGTAGCATTCACTGACATCATGGATGTGTTGTGTTCTCACAGGAGTGTCTTCTTGTCAATAATGAGCAGGGTATGTGACATTGCACCTGCAGCTGTTTATTCCACATTCACATGCCAGTATATGTGTATGTGATTGAAATTCTTAGCTTGCTTACCTATGGCTGATGATGTCACATGATTACACATTTCTGTGTATGCGTGATTTACACATGCCCCTTTTGGTGGATATCAGCAATGCAGTCTGTCCAGTCTGCCCATGTGACACACATTTGCCATTTGCTTAAATGTATTTCGGGATAGCATCAGCAGCACCGTGTGTGGTGTACCATCCATTTGCAATGTGTAACCTCACCTTGTTGTCCTGTTTCATCATTGTCTTCCTTGAGGTGAGCTGATGTTGTCCAACTCCCTTTCACCTTTGTAGATACATAATGCATTTTGTAGGTATGTTTGCCTTTGCTAAAGCTATTGTCCATTCTCTTCTATTATGTTGTTGACATGGTCAACATGTGTCAAGTATATGACCATTTTACAGATGCATCACATCTGTACGCAAGTCTCTGGCTACTGCCTGCAATACATCCTTGCTCTCAGTATACTTGTGTGTTAACCATTGCACATTGTTGAAACTCATATACACAACCAGATTTTTTTAAGCTGTAATGTTAGATTTGTGCAAATATTTTTTGCATGCCATTAGTGTGTGTCTATGTATATTAACAATGTTTTCATGTACATTCCACTTAGGCCACTATCTGTCATACATATACACCTATACCTGTGCATTGCCATTGACATGGCACATGTATAATGAACAGTGTACCCCAGGGATCAGTCTTGGGGCCTCTGTTGTTTGGCATATACTTTTCTGAGGTGCAGGCCAAAACCAGTGGGCTATGGCTGATGAAGTTTGCAGATGACTGCAAGCTGGGTGCTGTCATAAATTCCCCTAGTGATGTGGACATCCTCCAAAAGGGTCTCACCCAAACAAATGACTGGTGCCAGAAACATGGCCTCAAACTGAATGCCAAAAGAATGCATTATCATCCTATTTGGGGAGAGTCATGTCCCCACAAATTATCACATTAGTAACATGGTCCTAAGCATGCAATCAGTCGTGAGGGACTTGGGAACCCAGGTTGATAGCAAACTGAGTTTTGACCCCCATATTGCCGCCGTCATACAGAAAGCTTTCTACATGGCCCACCTCATTAGTAAGGGTATATGATCCAGAGACAAGGTGGTCATAACATCCTTTTATTCTTCCCTTAAAACATCCATTATTGAGTGCAATGCCCCTTTCAGCATATACCTCACAAAGCACATGCAACAGCTCGAGAGACCACAGAGGTTCCTCACCAAGAGAATCCAGGGCCTCAAACATCTACCCTACACAGATAGGCTAAAGGCCCTGTCCCTCTACTCAGTCTCATACAGATTCCTCAGAGGTGGCCTCTGTCTGACATACAAAGCAATCTCAGACCCCGCCTTGATGGGACTGCTGCATATCTGTAAGTCAAGCTCCACTCAAGTAACCCACAAGTGTGACCTCAGTCTGATCTGTGACATCAATAGGACTTGTTGGCAGAGCAGATTTGTGTCCCAGAGAATCTCCCTTCTGTGGAATAGACTCCATCTCCACATCAAGCAGAGTACCTCATTAACCCTTTTTAAGCACAACCTGGATAACTGGATGGAGAAAAAAGTATATACCCCTGGGATTCTACCTGTGTCCCTGCTAGACAGGGGCATCGGGTACTGACTTGTTGGAACATGGGCTAAATTCTTGGCTAGTCTTATAAGGGTCTTAGGGCCAATAGCCTAGTAACTTCCTATGATCCTATGATCCTACATATGCATTCCATTACACATTTGGGTTGTGTACACCTACTTGTATATTTAGCAACCAGTTTGCTGCTTTGCTGCAGTAGAGCTATTTGGCACTGTGCTTGGTTGTTTACCTTCCACATGCAAAGTTAGAGGTTTTGTTCTGTCATCTGCTGGAATTATCTTGTGTTCCAAGATTACCATTTGCTCATCTGTGATGTTACTTAGCTTACACTTGCACTGCTGACAGACTGTTTGGATATGTTTTTATTCAATGTTTACTGTTATCCTTACTTATTACCCTACAACACACATCTGCCATTATTCAAACCCATCAAGCTATGACTGCCAAACAGTATGCAACATGTTGTAATGTGATAGTGCACAGGTGGATATGTTTTTCCTACATTTCACTCTGGCTGGTATGCATACCTACCCTGTTTGACAACTTTCCATTGCTTATGTTGTGCCTTTTGCTGTCTGCGTAACTTACCTGTCTTTATTGTTTTGTTTTCCAGGCTCCAGCTTTTGTCTGTCATGCGTTATGATATTTCTTTTATGGGTATACCTGCTGTGATGGGCTTCTTCTCCGGTTTCCTTATCTTTACCTTTCCTTCTATTCTTAAATGGCGATATGGCCGTGATTGCACTTTGGCTTTATTCATTTTTTTATTCAGAAATTTACAGATTTTGTCCGAATCCATAAGTGGTAGATGGCATATTTTAATAATAATGGAATTACAGAGATATTCCACCATTGTCTGTAAACTATTTACGAATGTCAGGCTGCTTAGACTGTGAGATTCTTTCTGTAAAAATGTTAATGTACATCATGCTTTGACAGCGATTTTTCATTGCTTACAGATTACATGTGAGTGATATGCAGTACACCATTACTACTGAGACACTCTGTTGTGTGCCAAGAGATATTCTGACTCTTCTATGGCATATTTACAGATTATATTGTTATCCACAACTTTGCCGTAATATCAGCATAATGCGCTGGATTTTGTGAACTTTACAGAATCCAGCCCATGGTGTTCATTGTTAAATTCTGAGTTAGTACCTTCTTTCATATACTGCTGAAATTAAAATTTGAAATGAAATGAAATCTATCCTTGTTTTTCTGGTTTGTCAATAATTTCTTACTCATATATTCAAATGATGATTTTTTCAGATATGTTATTATGTTTTCAAACTTCAACCAATAAATAAAGAAAGAAATATTGCACATTCTGTACACACTCCTTAAGTATATATAACTTTCATCTATTGTGCTTTAGGACTGACTGCTGATTTTTGTAACATTGTAAAGAATATATTTTTACTGTATGTGCTTGGGCTGGGCCAGAAACAGGTGCAGTAGGATCAATGCTCTGCCACACTTAAATTAAATAAAATCAATCAATCAATGCATGTAACTGCAGTACAATAAGAATTATGCATTTCACATGACAAGTGAGGCATTACAGATGAAAACAAATTCTTAAATGTTTGGGAAAAGTCTTTATTTTGTTGGTAAATTGCTTTAAAAAAAGAAGAGTCTGACAGCTTGTAAACATTCTATAAGAATAACAAATGTTTAATGAAAGCTTTATGAATGCTCAAAACTTTTACTCTTGTGGTTTGACACCTCCATGCAAGCTGGTGTCCTTGGCAGACACCTCATTTTCCCACCCTTCCTAAGGCGTTAACAATGACCACACTTTTCACCTATTCTTTTGGCTCTCATTGTTTCCTAAAGCTATCTAGTCCATTCAGTCTTTTCAGCCCTTGCCCAAATTTACTTCTCAGTACTGTAGATTCATCTCAGGTCTATATTATATTAGCTAAAATCCTTTTAAGCAAATGCGAAAACACCAACATGTATTGCGCGAACCATGAATATGCCGAACGCACTAAACCGCGAAATTCAAAAAGTCGAATCCCCATAGTCGGCCAACTCCACCTCCCACTACATACTGCCTACCCAAACAAAATAAATAAACCACATACATACACTAACCAAAACCCTACTTCTAACCCTAAAGTAAAGCACCAAAACCCTACTTCTAACCCTACACTAAACCTTACATACATTACTATCTATGCACTTACCTTAACCCGCACCCTAACCCTAAGGTCAGTAACTATCGCACACTTACCCTATAGAGATATACCAAAACAAAATAAATAATCCACACACATACATTTAACAAAACCCTAATTCTAACCCTACACTAAACCTTACATACATTACCTATCTATGCATTTACTTTAACCCACACCCTAACCCTAAGGTCCGTAACTATTGCACACTTACCTTACGGAGCTATACCACAGACGGGCCAACCATGACACTTTGACATTTCGAATTTCATGGTTTTGGACATTTGGCATTTCCGTGGTTCGCACAATACATGTCGCTCTTTTCATATTCGCGTAAAAGGACTTTCGAGCATCTAAATGGAACCCATAAGTTTCTAGGGGCAGGAATCATTAGCACAGTATCAGCCTTTATTTGTAGGTGTTATTCTCCTGGCAAACTTCCTGAGCCCATAAATAAATAACCATAGTCATATAAGATATTGCCGGAATTAATGAGTTAGTTGAAAAGCTATTAAAGGTTTATTTAACAACACTTGACTTGACAAAGGTGTATTGATAGTTATCACTTACACCCTCTTTCAAAGAAAACAACAGTCTTTATAAACCCAGACTGTCTGTTTTGTATACAGGGTTAATATTTGGCCTACAAAGATCCCATGTCACCTTTCAGAGTCTGATGGCTAAAATATTGAAACCCCACTCCTAATATGTTGCTACATATCTGGATGAAGTGGTCATTCATTCAGAGGAGTGAGAGTTTCACTTACCAAATGTACTAGAATCTTATAAGACAATCCTGTTTGATTGAAAATACTAAAAAATTAATTGGGGCATAGTGGAAGCAAGTTTTTTCAATAACTTATAGGAAAAGGGTTGATAAAACAGTGAGTAATAAAAACAGATGCCATTAAAAAACTGGCCTATACCAAATACTTAAAGACAATTGAAGGATTTTCTAGAAATAGCTGGATATGAAATTATGTGCTGTTTTTCTATGACAAGATACGTGTTGCAAAAACCTTCTCCTTAATTTCAAAAACTGTGCCTGTCCCTTAATTAATTAATTAGTTAATTAATTAATTAATATATTTATTTTTACTTTGTTGACTGGATTAACCACACTAGGGTAACGGTTTCTTTTCAAGCAGACCAAAGATGGCATCCATACTGACTAGGGAAAATTTGGCAAGGACACTAGGGAAATTTACCTGTTCTTTTTGAAACGTACCATGGAAGCTTAAACTCAGGCAGATGGGACTTCAATTTAACATCTCATCTGAAGGACTGCACACCTAGGAATGCAGCACTCTCTGCATACTGCTCTGCAGTGTCAATAATGAAGACTGAATCCTAGTAAAGGGTAGGGTTACCATCTGTCCCACTTTGCGAGGGACAGTCCCTCTTTGGGCAGTTGTGTCCTGACAAAAAAATATTAAAAATGGCAAATGTCCTGAGATTGTAGGACATAATTATTTCCTATATTTTATGTAATAGTTGCATAAAACAGTTATTCTGTATCTAAAATACCTAAATGTTAGAAGAAACAGAATAAACAACTAAAATGCTACAAGAATAAGCTTTTATTTAGGCAAAAAAGTTACGTTCTATCCTTTGTACTGACCGTGGGTATATGTCAGCCTGTAAAATCTGATGTTTGTACCGAAAATGCCCCACTTTGTCCATTTGAAAAGGTGGCAACCCTAGTACAGGGGGTGGGATTAGAACCAGCATATGATCTTTTATCATTAATTAATTAATTAATTAATTAATTAATTAATTAATTAATTCATTCATTCATTCATTCATTCGAATTCTAATAGTGCTACTAGACAGAGAAAGACAAATGTTTTCATTTCTTGATTTGATTTTAAAATCATTTTAACAGTCTGTATCTGCTTTAGCTAAGTTCTTTAATCCCATATCAGTGAGTCCAGTATATAGTTGTACTGCATTTTTGCTGTTTTAACTGTTGTTATTAAACCCTGGTTTCATTTTTGTGCACCAAGTGAATGTCAGGCTAGTTCAGGACTTGTATTTGCACTGGGGGAGTTCCAGGCCACTCATCTCAGAGCTAAGGATCTGACAATTCTGAAGCTTCTATTGGTTATGTTTTTTGAAATTAGTGTTGCATTGTAATAGTTTTACTAGACAGAGTAAAACAGATAAGTGCTTTCATTTCTTGATCTGATTTCACATTCATTTTAACAGTCTGTATCTGCTTTAGCTATGGTTTTTAAGCCTATGTTAGTCATTCCAGTACATAGATGTAATGCAGTTTTGCTGTTTAAGTGGTCTAACTGTTGTTATTAAGCCCTGGTTTCATTCTTGTGTACTGAGTGCATCTCAGGCTAGTTCAGAACTTTTCTTTGCATTTAGGAAGTTTCAGGCCAGTCAGCTCAGGGCTAAGAGGCTGAGAATTTCACAGCTGCTATTTGTTCTGATTTTTTTTAATTACTGTCACATTGCAATAGTTCTACTAGACAGGGAAAGTCAGAAAAGTGTTTTCATTTTTTGATCCGATTTTAAATTCATTTTAACAGTGTGTATCTGTTTTAGCTAAGGTCTTTAAGCCTATATTACTGATTCCAGTCATACCTCTCAACCTGGAAACATCAAAAATCTGGGCAAGGCCCATGAAAAATAGGTACAAATCTGTACGCTGATTAACATATAATTTGCATACATAATTATGTAATCCCACCCACTCCCGTGGAATTGTGGGATACCAACGGTCAAATGCAAACTGAAGAACAGAAAACCAAAAATGGCACCAGAGTCCCCCTGCAGCCATTCCAATGTACCATTACCTGGTTAATTTGCCCTATTTACCATAAACACTATAATGTGCTTACTGCTTTACTTCTACAGTGTTTATTTGGATTAATTAAAAAAGTTTATTTTACATTTTATAGCATAAACACTACTAGACCTCTGCTAAACAAAGAAATACAGTCTCACAATGAAAATAAACTTAGCATTATAACTTATCTGCCCTTGAAACTCACATTCATTGAAACAGCATTGAAACCCACAAAGAAAATGCATCTGGCCAGTGGTAAGATTAGCTTTGGGCTGTTTTCAAATCATAGGCCCCCTTGCACACAAAACATTACATGTGTTCTTTGATACTTCTTCCGGACAATATTAAATTATATTCCTTGTATAATACAGCATACTTGCGACAGTGCATTTTAAATTTATTGTTTTGAACACTTTTACAGTAAGCAATGAAACAAAATGCATGAACCAATATTTGACTAAACTGCCCAGTTCAGAACAATTCCATTATAAAAGTCTGAGTAATGTCTACAATCCACCAGTATCAGTAATTATGCACAATCTCTGCAGAAGTAAAAGTCACATAATATTTCCACATTAAGGAGATATGTAACTAATGAAGAGGTTGCCGCTGTCAAACAACTTAATATTTCATTGTTTCATCTACAAATAAATTGCCTGTTGCCCTTAAGATATAAATTGCCTATGTTGCATTAAAAAAAAAAGCCAGTAATATTACAACAGGGAATGGATGGCAAACTGATAACAGGTTCATAATTACTAGCCATCTCTACCAAAGAGAACATTCTCAGGACTGCAAAGTACAACAGAGTACAGTATCAGCAATCTACATGCTGTGGGATTAGAACCCCCACAGCCTTCTACATCAAAAGTAAGTATTCTACCTGTCGTACTACTGAGTCTACTGACAACACAAACACACTTACTATAAGCAGTACTATACTCCTCTCCCCCTGAAGACCTATGCAGCATAAGAAATCTGGAAATAACCAAAAATTGATTGGGAAGGGGACAAAAGCCCAAACCCAGGGACACATTTTAAACATTGCTTGTATGATCTTAGAAAAGTTGCTTGCTAGTATAAAATGTTTTGTGTTACCAAGCATGCATTTCCTGAAAGACAGGAAGACTGAAACTTAAATGGCAATGATTATTTAATGAATTCAGTTCTCACTGGATTTGTCAAACAAAAATTTTAAGAGAAACAGACCAAAAGTATGTATGAGACAACATTCCAGTCTCTCTCACACACACTTTCTGCTGCAGCTGTTAAGTAAACCAAAAGCAGTTTGTTAAATAAGTAAAGCACACATTGCCCTGCCTGCAAGTCAATATGTACATTAAAGCATAGTTTCTCCTGCAGCAGTAAAATCAAAATAAAAGCAGTCCGTTAAAGCACACACTTTCTCTTGCCTGTAAGCCAATATGTACATGAAAGCACATTTTCTCCTGCACCCTTTAAAATACAAGTAAAACAAAAGCAATTTCTCTGTTAAATAAGCACACTCGTTCTCTTCCTGTAAGCCAAGCCAATATGTACATGACAGCACATGTTCTCCTGCAGCCGTTAAGATACAAGTAAAATGAAAGCAGTTTCTCTGTTAAGAAAAGCACAAGCACACACTTTCTCTTCCTGTAAGCCAAGCCAAAATGTACATGAAACTGAAACCACGTTTTCTCCTGCAGCTTAAAATGCAAGTAAAACTAAAGCAGTTTCTCTGAGTAGAGAGCACAGCACACACTCTTGCCTGTAAGCCAATGTGAACATGAAAGCACATTTTCTCCTGCAGCCATTAAAATATAATAAAACAAAAGCAATTTCTGTTAAATAAGCAAGCACACTTTCACTTCCTGTAAGCCAAGCCAATATGTACATGAAACTGAAAGCACGTTCTTCTGCAGCCATTAAAATACAAAAAGAAAGCAGTTGCTCTGTTAAATATGTAGAGAACACAGCACACTCTCTTGCCTGTAAACCAACATAAACATGAAAGTATATTTTCTCCTGTAGCCGTTAAAATACAAGTACGAAAGCAGTTTCCCTGTTAAATAAAGCACAGAACTTTCTCCTGCCTGCAAGTTAGTCAGTATGTAAATTAAAGCACATTTTCTCCTGCAAGTTAACTATTAAAGTAAAATAAGCAGTTTCTTAAGTGAACCTCTCCTGTTATGTAAACGAAAGCAGTTTCTCAAACAAATTTCACCTCCTCCCAAAAGTAAGCTTAACGATAGTGTTAAAAGTGAACTCCTGTGTTCTACCCAAATGGCAAAAAGTAAAAATCCGATTTGTATGTTGCCTTACCTTATAGTGCATTTGCTAAACTCCTGTGTTCTCCAAATGGCAAAAAGTAAAAATCCTGTGTTCTGCCTTATCTTGAAGTGCACTTGCTAAAATCCTGGGTTCTGCTACAGTGCATTTGCTGATGACCGGCTCTGCATAAATACAGCAGAAAGTAAAGTGTTCAAAAGTAAATCCCTACATCTTAGATGCACAGAAAGAAACAGAAATGGCATCCTATTCAAACAGACGCGCGGCATCCTGACGGGGCTGACGTCATCGCGCACATGATGACGTCACCCCCGAAAGTGTGAAAATTTAAAAAATAGATCTGAAAAATCGGAAATAATGGGGTGCCACTCAGGAATCGTGGCACCCCATTATTGGGACCCCAAAACTCGGTAAAAAACGAGTTATTCGGGACAGTTGAGAGGTCTGATTCCAGTACATAGTTGCACTGCATTTTTGCTGTTTAATTGGTCTAACTGCTATTAATCCCTTGTTTCATTCTTGTGTTCTAAGTGAATGTCAGGCTACTTCAGGACTTGTCTTTGTATTGGGGCAGTTCCAGGCCAATCACCTCAGAGCTAAGGGCCCAGTTGTCTTTCCTTCCCACCCACCCTGTTGTAGTTGTGTTCTTAAACCCAGTGTATCTGTTGTTGCCTGCCACTTATGCTAATTTGACAACATAATTCCCTTCCTCTTCCTGCTTATTGACTGTTGACAATAAACACGGAAGTATCATTTTGCAAAGTCTCTCCCCTTAAACTACTCATCAGGCTAAAAGAACTTTGATAAAATTGTCTAAAAATGAATGCACTGATATTGCTTGCACTGATTTTAATATCAAATTAATGATTTTTTTTTACTATTACTTAGTTCACTGGTTCTTGCTGTTGGCAGAAGAAGGTTTCGAGGCTAGTTGTTTTATATTGAAATTTAAATGCTCAGTAGAAAGTCCACCCAAACATTATTCTACAACCAAACTCCAAGCAGTTATAGTTACCCCTGCCCCCAGTGCACGTCCTGTTGGTATCATAGATCAGCACTTCCCATAACTTCTCTAGCCAGCCTGATTGAGATGGGTATTTTGGGACAGGGTAAGGATGTTTCATGCTGTCTGACAATTATCTGTTACTCAAAGAGCATAGCACAGGGTGTGAGATGTACATATATAATATCCTTGGAGGCATGAATGTCACACACAGTAAACTCGGACACCAAAATCATCAGCAGTACACCACACATCACACTTCTTCAAGGGCATTGCAATACACATAATCCATCTTATGCAGAGGTTCCAAACATTGACTTGCCTAAACCTCAAAGACCTCCAAAACAAAACATAGGCAGAAAGCACACTCAGCATATTAAGCCAGCAATAATGAAGAACACTGGATCCCACCAGTGTTTTTGCGCAGCTCTCAGAATGTTACAGCAGTCGTGTAACATCTAGGAACTGCAACATATCATCTCGACCACAGCTCTCAACTTCTTTGCTCAATAACCAGGGGTAAAGGTGAAATTAATGGGTAGAAAACCCATCATTACTCATACCGCTCAAGTGAACTCCTTATGAAGATTGTTCCTGATATGAGTCTTAAAAAGTCATTGTTCCTTACTGTTTCACATTTGGAGGGCATGTTACATATTCAATGTAAATAATTTTTTTAATTAATGTCACAGACAGCTGAGATATACGCTTATTAATGATGAAATGCTTTTCTACATTTATCATATTTAGTGGCAGTAACAGTTTCAGGTGATAACTGATAGCACTAGACTTTATGTAACCACATCACTCGGTATTCTGGATTTGCATTTAACATGCAGTCCAGTGTTATTCGTTATCACCATTAAGACTACTTCTTCACATAGTGCAAAGAGTCCCAAAGTAACAGATGCTGAGCCTGTAAGGCAGGCATTGACATAACCAAACATTCTTGTTAGAGGTGACTCCATTATAAGACATACAAATGCACCTCTTACCAGGGTGAGCAAGGAAATAGTGATGGTTAGTTGCTTGTCTGGTGCCATAATTGATTGGATCAAACATGCACTCAGGTCCTTGGACAACTACTACCAGCATGACTCTGTCATAGTTTATATCAATGTCAATGACTCCCTGGATTATATGAAGAGAGACATGATGGAGCTCTCAGTCTGTGCATCCAAGGAAGTTATTAGCCTAGCATCGAGCAATATTCTACCTTCTCCAAGGATGATGCCACAATATGAGCAAAAAATAATTGACTTCAATAATTGGCTTAGTTTTTGGTGTCACTCAAAAGAGGTACAATATTTGTCAGCCTGGGAGGATATGTTTGACAGACCTCACTGCTTCACCAGAGATGGTTTGCATCTATACTCTCAAGGATTTTAATTATTGGCAAAGACATTGTCCACCCCTGTAGTACTTTTTTAGCAGTGCCAACCTAATAAACCTACCAGCATAACAAAGCAGGAAAAGGAAAATGAGAAGGTGTTACTGGTCAGTGCTATGAGCCTAAATAAAGAAACTCCACACCCTACAAGTCCCTCTCACCCTGGATGACATTGACTCTGGGTAGTGACTGAGACATGCTTTAAAACAGCGAAGAGTACTCTGGCTGTGCAGGGATATAACAGCTTCCACAAGTTTAGACCAGTAATTGTATAGGAGGGGAAAAAGGTGTAGGTACATCAATTTGCTTCTAGAAGAGACTCAGCCCAAGCAGCATGAGCTTCTTCATGTCCAAACTACTCTCAGAAAGGTCATGTACCATGTGTTAGCTACAGAACCCCCCCTTCCTCTGCATCGGTGCAGGTCAGTGTGTGACAAAAGATACATGTCAGTTCTGATTTTTAAGACAATCTACTACTATTTTTCACTGAGATTCTTCAAGATGCGATATGATGGCTGGAAAAAGAGAAAATAGTACTTATTTTAGAGTGCAGAAGTTCATAAGGATTGCAGCCAGGGGCTCCTGTTAGAGGGCTATAAAGGGCTGAGTATAAAACTGAAGCCTAGAATACTTTAGCGTAGGCTGCCACCCATGTTACTAGCATCATAATGTTGTCACCATTAAAGTGACATGAGCAGCCACAATCCTGACCTCCTATGCTGATGGGACGATGAAGTTAGGTAGCAGTCACCACCTCTGTAATGCAAGTATAATGTATCATTGCTACGGGTTCAGGCGCCTAGCCAGCAAGACATTTCCCTGTGGCACATTTGACTGGGGACACATGACTGAAGTGACAGTCAGCTGCAGAGAAATATGGCTGATTGCAAATTCTCTGTGGGCAGAGAGAAGCACATATTGCCATGCTCACAGCTTTAATAATCAAATGCATGGAGGCAGAAGAAGTAATGTGTGTTGTGCTCAGTGTAGAGTACATACTTGTGTAACTACGACATGTAGAAGTGTACTACAGCATAGAGGAAATCCTGCAGGATAATGTAGTCACATTTATGCTCCAGTATGCATTTTAGGTAATGTTCCCTAGAGAATGTAAAGGGGGTAATGGTCCACACACACCGATAATAAAAGTACTGCCCATTGTGCACTACATTTGTACTGCCACTGACATGCCTTCTGGCCAGCCTGCTGCTGATGCCTGCCATATTGCCTGCTGTCTCATGTTTCCCTGGGGACGATGGACATTGTTTTCCCCCTGTGACTTTGGCTTTTGATGTTGTGGGCATGGCAACACATTCTTCTCTTTGCTGACAGGGAATGTGCCAACAGCCATATTTCTCTGCAGCTAACTGTCACTTCAGCCATGTGTCCCCAGTCAAATGTACCACAGAGAAATGTCTCGCTGCCTAGGTGGCTGAACCCCATTGCTACACATATAACCTGCCATTGCATGCCATCAACAAATATTTAGCAGTGCTCTTTTTGTATGTCTAGGCCCTGAAGAAACTGAAGTGAATAGGTAGCTGCACAGGAGGAGGTTGGAGTGTCTAAGAAAGTACCAAACTGAATATACCTGCTTCAGACTGTACAGCTTTTAATATTAATTGTAGCAGAGACTTAGTCCAAACAGTATTTCTTTCAGACATCATTCGAGTGAAATGTATGCCTGAAGAGACTGATGTCTTTCTATATGTACATTTATCTCAGAAGTCAATACTGCATCTCTGACTAGTGACCTCTGTTGCTTTGTCCAATTAGTTTGTCATGTTAATCCTCTAGCTGCCAGAGTACACTGGTGATGGCTGTTGGTTCAAGTCCTCCTCTCAGTTATGTATGTTAGCAACCTTGTTAAACTGAGAAGCTTTTTTTGGTCCTTCAAGAATATTATGATTAACTTTATCATAGTCATGATGTATGTCATCGCTAGTTTTTCATGGTATTTGTACTTTCTCTCCACCACCCTCTTTATTGCTGTCCTTTCCATTATATACATTTATTTTGTTTATTGTTTTGTTTCTCTTCATTTCTTTTACAATTATATGCAGCAACCTAAAACAATTAGTAAAAAGGCCACACAGAAAAAACAATCAGTAAAAGCCAAAAGAAACATCTAGCAAGGCTAGACTTTCCACTGTGTGATTCCTTAAACCTCTTGTATTAGAGGCAACATGGGATAGCAAATTACCCTTTAAGGGCATCAAGTGTTGCATCTATATGGGAATTCTGAATGTCCATAACTTTTTCCTTTTTAAGTCTATTTATGTACAAATTTAGGCCAATAAAGCCAAACACAGCTAGTGGGAAATTCATGAATTCAGAATTGTCAATAGCTGAAACACCTGATATCCTTAAAACGTCATTTGATTATATACAGCAGTGTCATGACCTGCACCCTTCCATCTGGCAAGACCTGTCAGCTGCCCCCCCCCCCCCCACAGGTGTTAGCTGCTGTAATACCAGCACATCTTGATCCCAAACTCTCACAGTCACCTCCAGACCTCCTGCACTACCTGCCCCACTTACTTCAAGTAGCTCTACATTGGATGCTGGGAAAGTTGTACACACACTTGTAGCAATGCAGGGAAGATGATACCTTTGTCACCCATATGCAGCTGGCAGACATTGTGGGGCAGGTTATTGAGAGGAAATCGGATACCTGAATTGGCCAGATGAATGACCTCCTCCATTGAGTCACATCCCTGTCCTGCTCTGCCTCATCACTTGAGTTAGCACCCAATCAAGACTGTACCCAGGGTGGCAAGTGGTCCCCCACTAGGTAATAGCTGGTGGAGACTACAGTGCATATGCCATATCTTATCCTCAGTCCTGGTGTTCCCCACCCTTTTGTTTCCATGCCCACTCCTGTTGGCTATTCACTCCTCCGCTCAGCACTGTCTTCTCTCTTTCTGTCTGTCTAATGTCTCTTTCACCACTATGTTCTTCTTCCCTCATTAGGTTGCCACACACCGTACTAGTTGTGTCTGTCTTCCCCTGCTACCTAACCTAATCTTCTTAACTTCCTTTTATATCCCTTACTTCCTTTCCCAGCTTAGTTTCTCTTCGGGCACCTGTCCCACAAAAAATAATTACCCCCACCTTCTCCACCTCCATCCTACTCAGTCTTTAGTTGTTCACCTTCTGTTCTACCCTCCCCGTCTTGCACTTTTTATCTCATTCCTATACTCTCATTTCCACCCTTTAATCTGGTTAAAACCTAGAAAAATATATGTCACGTGCCAATATATGGCTTCCAAATCACTTATCTTTTGTGATCGTTCTGTGAACGATAGGTCACAAAGAGCATCATCAATGCCCATGTACAACTGATGGGGATTGGCACTGCTCATTGTGTAGCAGAGAGGTAGGCTGCCATGTTCCATATGTCCAACTATTATGTACAACCACTGTATGCATATTGGCATCAGCCAGTATCAATGTCGCAAATAACGTTGGTGTCGCTATGTAGCAGTGAGCAAATGCAACATGGTGTAAAACTGTCAGCATTTAAGTAGTTCCCTTTGCAAAGACTGCAAAGCCTTCCAATGTCAGCTGTCTCTTGTTGATAAATTAGACTTTAAAGATAGCATCCTGATGAGTCTTTCTTGAGTCTCATTCTTTCATTATGCAAGTGTAAAACACTCAATTACTGTATGTTTCCTTGTAGGCTTTTGTCTCACTGCTTCTGCCAGTAAATGAAGTGGTTTGCATAGTATACGTGAGAAGGGTTTGGGTAAAACTCATTTCCAAATTGTATACTTTTTCTTTTTTGGTCTCTTTTAGTCATTCATTCAGCAAGAGTGTAGCAATCAATTTCTGTTTGTTTTCCTGAAGCTTTTTGTCTCCCTGATTCTGTAACTTGACCTCTAAATGAAATATTTTGCAAAGTCTTCTCATGGATGTCTCCTTTATTCTTTCATTCTGCAAGTGGGTTACAATCAACTGTTATTTGCTTTACTGATGTCATATTTCTCCCAATGCTTTTGTAACTCAGCCTCTAAATGGTAAGTTTTGTACTGTATAAGTAGAAGGATTGTGAGTTCAAGTCCTCTCAGGGATGCATGCCTTTTTACCTCTAATATTCTTTAATCCTACAAGTGTGTCACAATCACCCACTATGTGCTGTACTGATGCCTTTTCATACAGTGCTTCTGTAGGTACGTCTATAAATGAAGTGATTTGCATAATATCCAGGACACATCCTGATGGAGGGCGCAATCTGAGTATCATTTTTTTTAGTTGCTCTTCCAATGAAGAGCTGGTAGGAAGGGGGCATGCCTAAGAGGGGGCACGTGTGCTTCAGACTGCTGTGGGCAGTCTACCTGAGTGTTTCTTTTTTTTTTTTTTTTTTTTTGCACTGGGTAAGCCAGCCCTCTGCCACAGTCAACAGGCATCTCTTTTTTTCTTTCTGCTTCTGTAGTTCAGCCTGTAAAAGAAGTGTTTTGTAAAATGTTAGTGGGGAGTGGGTTCAAGTCCATGCAAACAGTCATTATCATTACAGTTTATTTTAAATTTTTAATCTTCAGTTATACGGCATTTATATCTGTGCATGTCATTGCCCCTTCTCCATTGTCTTCCACATCCCTGATGGTGTCACTACCTCCCTTTGCAATCTTGGTTATGTTATATGTAGACTCCTATCTTTCTCATACTTTCTTTACTACCTTCCACAAGTTATATTCTACGCAGATAGATGGACAGATGGACAGATATAGCTAGATCTCTCTTCATTAAAAATAGATTGGCACATAATGCCTCATGACCTTGTAAGGTTGCCACATACCTTCTGGCCTGTTGTTGTGACAGTGCATGCAGGATTGTGCTGAACACCCTTAAGACTTGTGCTTAGCACATGAGCACCCGTGAGGCTTGTGCTTGATATATGTCCCTGCATCTGTGACAAACTCCTGCACACTCTTTCCTCAATCCCTGATGTGGCTACAGCCAGTATAATTAATGATTTACTAGTCACACACACGTCTCTGGTCACATTCATTCTTAATGAGCATTGAGGCTCATTATGCAAGTACAGAAAACAGAGGAGGGATGGCCGTGATCACAGATACAATGTTTCTGAAATCCAGCATGTGTTAAGCATTCTGGTCTTTCTTAACACTTCATTCCAAAAATGAAATCCATTTTTTTAAGTTTAGAAACTGAAGAAAGACCAAGCTATCTACAGTGTTTACTTTGTCTTTGTTATAAATTCAGCCTCCTGTAGTTGAGGCTTATGGAATAAATGCAAATGACCTCTTGAGGACATTTCAGCTAGATGGCTTCAGAATGCTAATGCCTTTTTACTTTTTAAGTCTTAATGACCAGACTCAGGCTAATAAAGCCAAACCCCATCTGAATGTACCCATAAAGACTTTTAAAAGTCTTCTTTAGCATGAGGTTTTGTGTTACAAGCCCATACAGTTGGAATAAAGCTGGTGAGGAAATTAATCATATTTTCTCCTATTCTCACAGATGCACCAAATATTCTTACATTGCTGGGGATTTAGAAATACCATATCCATGTTTGTGGCCAATACAACACTGTTTACAATACATGCATGATGAGCCCCTAGGCTCATTAACAATGCATTCTCCTAGGTTCATGCAATGAGCAACTCCTCTTTGTGGTTGCAGTACCTAACCACAGAAGGGTTGTGTTAGATCAAGTGTGAATGGCTGTTGAAAACTTTGAATATAATTAACCATCTACAGTTTAGTAGTAGCAAGACCACATGCAGAATTGGCAATGCTAAGGTGTTGATCCACTATTGTAACTCAAGCAAAAGATATGCAGAGGAATGTTGGGTGAGGATGGTTAATGGTGGAGTGTAGTGTAGTAATAGGGCAACAAAAGCAAGAGAACCTGACAGAGGACTGCAAATGGAGCTGCTAACCAACTCAATGGAGAAGGGAGTATTAGACACGCATGCAGATATCACCCTGAAAGACATGAAGTTCATAAATGTGAAACTCAGGGTTGGTGGGATACAATCATGTGATGTATTGCCCTACACCAATCCTGACATCTTCAGTGTAAGTAGTGTACCTGTACTATAATGTGAATGTCATGAGAAAAACTGCAACTTTGAGAGGATGTAAAGCCATCATTCTCTAACATAATGTTCTACCAAACACTGCAACATGAGCCATAGCAGGAGGCATATGAAGTTAGCATGGCAAAACATATGGGGTGAATGTTACACATTTTCAGACTGGAATCAGACAAGTCACAAAATGCAGTCAAACAGTGAGTGGTACTTAACTGTTCACCCTCTTCATTTGAACTTTACAAATCTCTAACCACTTGAACATGGAGAGTGAATGGCTGAAAAATGGACTTACATGTTTTAAGTCGGAGATGGACATTTCAAGGAATATTCCTTTTTCTTTGATGTATGGAAATCTTATAGTTGGTATATATAAGTTTGGGGGTGCAGGGGAGATTGCACCCTGCAAAAATGTTTAAAAGGAGAAGACCAATGTTACAGAGTCTCTCTCTTCTCCTATACTTTTGGTCTTTTTTTGTTTGACTTATTGGCACTCTGCATTTCAAGTGCTGACATTTCAGTTGGGAGCCCAATAAATCATTTCATCAGCAAGCTGAGCCACAGAAGCAGTTATGCTGAAGTTATCAGGGAAGCATATAGCAGTGATTGTTTTACACATTCATGGAATGGAAGCAGAACTTTAAGAGATTTGAACACTTTATCCAATAATACTCTCTGAATCACTCCATGAACAAGCTGAGCCACAGAAATAATCTGCACAAAGGCAAAAGCTTTACATTTCATATTAGACAACTTTCACACAGTGTCAGCTCATTTGAGTGACCAGTAGCAGCCAAAGGCAGTACAGATAGGACCTGATTTTAATTGGACTTTTTTGTTATTACATATCATATCGAGCTGTGCCCCATCATGTTGATTGTATATGGACATTAACAGTGCACTCTTAGACCCATAGCACAATATAGATTCACTTTTGTGGCATGTGTGTGTGGTGTGTTTATTCGTTGACCAAATTAATGGTTGGAAAGATGATGAAACTGATGAAAAGGAGAAGCAAGCAGAGGATAGAACAGATGTTAAGTCAGTAAATAAGGAATGATCATGATGGAGGTGGGATAGGTGGCATATACATTTTGGGGGGACAGGTGCCCATTTTTTGAGAATGAGAAAGTTGGGGAACAAAGGAAGGAAAATAAGAGAAGGTTAGAGGGGAAGGATAGGGTACAAAGAAAGGCAGATATAACTGACAGGGTATGGAGTAATACAATGAGAGGGGGGATCACAATGATGAGGGAGACAGATAGACAAGCAGAGAAAAGACAATGGTGAGGAGAGAATTAAAAAAACAACAGAGAGAGGCATGGATACAAAAGGGAGGGGAACATCAAGGTGGTGGATAGAATAGATTGCTCACAGCTTGTCAGCTGAGATACCATGGGAGATTACTCATCACTAAGGGTACTGTAGCCACATGGTAATGGCTCAGAAAGTAAAACCAGTGTTAGGCAGGGACATAACTCAACAACTCACAGCATCATGCCCTTAGTGTGGCTGAAGCAGGCACCCAAGCTCCTGTTAATGATATCCTCCATGCGTTCTGCCAGCTGCTAATGGGTGACAAAGTTCTGCTCACACAACAACCCGTGAGTACCATTACACCATCCCCTGGTGCATGACTACCTGGTAAAGGTGCTGCAGGAGGGGCAGGAAGTGTGGAAACAACAGTGTTAGACCAGGACCCAGATGTTTTGGATGCTTCAAATGGTAATGATGGTGCTGCTGCTATCGTGCATGTGTGTGTGTGTGTGTGTGTGTGTGTGTGTGTGTGTGTGTGTGTGTGTGTGTGTGTGTGTATGTGTGTGTGTGTATGTGTCAGAGGGGGACAGCAGGCCTTGCCAGTGGGATGATTGTAGACTGCTGTGCTGCTACATATAATAGTAAAAGAAATGGAGAAATGCAAAACAAAAAACAGCATAAATGTATATAAGAGAAAAGATACTGACAATGACAGTGAGGGAAGAGAAATAAAAACACAATGAAAATTGCATTTTTACTATTGTTAATAATGATGTAGTTAAACAGAATACACTTTGCAAAACATCAAATATTCATGGAACTCAGAATGTTTCTCCTCTCTCTCTCTCTCTCTCTCTATATATATATATATATATATATATATATATATATATATATTGTAGTGTGTTTGAGGGGCCTAATAGAAGTGGATAGTAACGGCAAGAACTATATATATATATATATATATATATATATATATATATATATATATGATAAACATTCTGCTCAGATATACATATTTCAAACACAAGTCATAGGCAATAGATAGTAAATTCTATTGTATATTGGGAAATGTTCAGCAGACTAATAATGAAATAACGATAATCTTAAATATATGCACCATGCAAAGTTGCAGTAATACTACTGGACAGAAATATAATCATGAAATGGTTTTCATGACAATAAATGTGGAACAGGAGGAATTGGACTCACAAGCATCCTCACAATGTGAGAGCAGAGGGACTTAATATGAAGATCCACTTATCCATCTACACAGGTGAAGGCATAAAGAAACACACTTCTATTATTATACAGTCCTACTACAAACTTTGAGCTATGCCACTTTTGATAAATATGCCACTGGTGTATGAAAGTTATGCTTTAGAAGTTTATGAAAGCATGCATATTCACCTGGTATCCTCCTGTATATCTGCCTATTGGTTTCGGTTTCTTCATGACATAAAAAGTGCATAATGTGAAATTTATGGATGGCATGTGGTGTCACGTTATTTAGGAATTCAGTATTTCATCACTGTGATGGATAGCTAAATCATTAAATATAGGCACTGTATTATCATGGTTCCAATGGCACTATAAGGTGTGAAACATGGCAGTTCTGTATCGCAGTCTATGCTGTTGAGAATACATGTTTTACAGCAACTCCATCTGAAAATGGTTAAATATAGGATAATATTACTATCAACTCTAAAGTAGCTGGTTGGCTGCATGTGCATGGAGTTGTTTGCAAATGCTCAGCTGTTTGCATTGCATCCTGTAGAACTCTCCATAATGTTTACCAGGTTTGCTCATTACACAAACTGAGTGATTCAGAAGTCGTAATGAGATAAGCTCTAATCAGCATAATCATTCAACTGTTAGAACTGTGAGACTACGATGGAGCGGGAAACCTGGGGACCAATGTCTGCCATATGGACATGGGTACTTGGTTCATGGGGCTCGTGACTACTTGAGGGAACCTTAAGCTGGAGTTGTGTAGCTTTTTATCTTCAATTATGCATGGAATTAAAAGTGGAAGGTAGGACCAGGCACTGAAGATGGGATAAAACATTCTGAGGGATTTTGCCTGGTGCTTATAATGTTAGGAGAGATATTTAAAATAGCCAAAAGAGAAAAGTAAAACAAAAAATAAAATAAAATAAGAAGACAAGTGCAAAGACTGAGGAAAGCTTGGAGCTTTGTGTGGAGTAGGAAAAATGAATTTGTATTATGGAGGATATGGGTTCAAAACAATCTCACTGATACCAATTGTTGGCAGGAGAGTAAATTTTAAAGGTAGTGTTAGGGTTAAGCCAGAAAAGTGGGGTGGCTTGTGCTGGAACCAGCTAGAGTGCAGTCAGGCCAACATAAGATTTGGGTTCATCAAAGTCTTCCAATTGTTAAAGGCAAATAAGCAAATGCCTACCTGTGTTGGTAGGTAGAAATTGGTAAACAAGCAACCTCTAATTGATCTGGTAATTGCAAATGCAATATGATTGTAATAACAGGAAAGCAAAGTAGGCTGAGGACCTTATTAAAAGAAAAATGAAAAACTTCCTGGGAAACTTTCCTGCATACTAAGCCAGATAAAAGTCCATGTGGTAACTAGAAGAATAATTGGTCCAAGGCTTTAGGGAAGGACCTGAAGTCGGAGGCCAATATTAATGCTATTAAGTAAATTGATGGAGCCTGATTCCAAGTCACAAAAAAATCTAAACCAACAGCAACAATTATAGCCCTTGTAGATGGGAAATTGTGATTATATGTTTTAATCCTATCTGGATTTAGGACCTGGAGTCCAAAGCCTTGGTGGAGGTCCTTTAATCCAATGTAGTTAGTAGTACATGTGAATGTCCAGTTTTCTAAGGTTTAATATACATTTGATCAAAGAACTTGTGTTCAGACCAGGTATCTTTCCAGCATTGAGTATCACCTGCTATTTGAGTCCTTTTTTTTCCAATTTGTCATTGATGCTACCTTTTAATGGTCCCGCTATATTTTTATCAAGGTCTATTGGGCCCTCCTCCAAAAGGGATACACCTACATGGACAGCTCACTGATGAGCATGCCCCAACATGCCCCTGTGTGTTTGCAAGAAATACAGGTTGCTACATTCACTTTTTGTAAAAAGCACTCATCTGCCTCTACTAAAGAACAATTTGAAATAGAAGAAGAACAGCACTCTGGGTTCACTTTCTTCATTTTAAGCTTTTTTTCCTCAAGATTACAACTAGTTTTCATGGGGATTTTGCTTCAAACCTGGCCATTCCCAATGAAAAAGAGGAATTGCAATCAACATTAAATGACAGCTATTCCAGATTCTAGCTCAACAAAGGAGTGTCTCCTACTAGATCCAACACTTCCAGGGGCAAGTAGGTGATAACAGAAGGCATGGAAAAGACATGGAAAGAGGAGGTTGCGAAAAGTATGAGTACAAATATATAATAAGTAGCAAAATATATGATAGGCAAAGTTTTGTAATATGCATAAAGAATTGATGTGGTACACAGACAACATACATATGGACTGTACAGCAGGGGTTAAAAAAACAATAACAAACAGGATAGGCATGCGTACCAGCTATAGTGTATCACAATAATACATGATGTACCAATGCACAAAGCAGTGATCAGATGTTGCAAATTTTGTGACAATCATACCAAAAGGAGTACAATTGATGGTAATTTCTGTCATTGCATTACACTATGAACATCAAACATCATCAACCACTAGGCCATGTTGGAAAGCAGCCCTCGGAGCAGTTTCACTCCAGATTGTTGCATCATGAACACTACAAGGGCGAGTTGTCATGATACTGATAATGAAGCCATCTGCAAAGCACACTACCTGATAATTGATCTATGGCCACCCTTTTCTATTGATGTACCATTCAGCCTCAGATACTGCTGCAGAGGCTGGGATTTTGATTGGGATGTGTATGCAGTCATTTGCATCATGGACACAGGGGAAGTTGGCAATGGCATAGAGCTATTGGTATGACAATTCTGCTCTCTATGGCTGCTGTTGGTAAGTATATGTATTCATTCACTTCTGTGCACATTACTGCCAGGAACTGTCCTAGAACGTGACTGGCGGTTATCTTGGGCACTTCTATGGCATTTCCGATGCTGCTGAAATGTCCCAGAGGTAAGTATACCCGAACTTAGACACACTTTTGTTTCTACTAGTACTAGGTTACCCAGCAGACTGCATGTGTATGTGTGTGTGGTGTACATATCCTATGCAAAGCCTGCTCTACCTCTTTATCCAATCCATATCTATCTATAATTTCCTTTTCAGCGAGTTAGTTTAACTGTAGCCTGACCTGGTGCCTTTCTGGCTGCCTTCTGGAATGCATTTACAGATCATCCTCAGTTATGGTTTGTAGTATCCCAGCCTGCTCTAGTACATTAAATTCAGCTCATATATTTTTTTTTTCATTTATAATTTGCAGAATCTGCTGGATTGCTCAGAAAATCATAGGAGTTATAGTGTCAAGGCTAAGCAAAAATGGCATCTGTCTAGTGCTTTCATGAAACTGTTGGAGCACTAGTCTGTTGCATTTTATCTTCTTTAAGCACACATTTTGTGTTTTGGAATCTGGTAGACTTGCACAAAGTCCACATTTATCCTACACTGAATAAATTATTACTTACTCTTGTTTTACTGTCCATTATAAAATAGTGGCTGTCACTGATGCACTGATGTCTTCCCTCACCATGCTGCATTGTCCACAACTTTATTTTGGAATTCTTCCCAATGCCTTGATATTATACATGTGACAAATGTGCAATCATCAATGGCCTGGATTCCAAGGCACTTGAGCAGCATTGTGGAGGATAAACATGGAGAATAAACAGCTGCCTCAAACATGCTATACACACGAATATTAGTGATACATCACTATCTGTGATACATAACAGTAGAATTATACATAATGCATAATATTGTTAGTTCCTGCACATGATATATAAATCCTTCACCTGTTGAAATTCCTTATAGTGCTTCTTCCCTTATGCAGCCACTGTTAATTGTGATAGTTTTCTTCATTTTTTATTCAGACTACATATGATGTCATCTATATATATTATCTTTTGTTTTCAGTCTGTACATAAAGTCTTGTGTTTATTTCCTATGTACTCCCTGGATGAGACTGAAATGGGTCCATTGAGATCAGTGCTCTACCATGGTCAGCAAATTCTAATAAATACATTAATTAATTAATTAATTAATTAATAAACTAAATAAAAAAAACCACCATGACTGAGCCACACCTAACTGTATCATGACTACCAAGCACTATCTCTGGTAATACTATTACCCTGAAAAAGATGTTTGAAATCTATTTGTGGATGTAATGTCTAAATGTCTGCGTGTACCTGCCTGTAATATTACATCTGTGTGTTCTCCTATAAGTAACCTAATGTATAACATGTGCAAGCTACTGTGTAAAATATGTACAGTGTGTAAATGGGAAGTTTTTCTCCCCGGGCCTCCACTGGAAATGGGTTCTGTAGCCCAGACAGGCTATCCCAGTAAACAAATGTCAAATAAATAGATAAATAATGAGAGTACTGAAGAAGCAAATAGCTGAAGTGAACTATTTGGGCAAGACTACTCTCTTACAATGTATAACCTACTATTCTGGTGAAGACCTGCCATGTAAATGAAGCTCATTGTGTATGTATTGGGTCAAATTGCAACTGTTGGGGTGACAAGGGATTCTATATTTTAGAGCCACCACATGAATGCAAATGGGTTGTGTGCTTGTTTATACAATTTCTTCCTACAAAGTGGACAGTAGACTTTCTATTGTACAAAATTAGTCCTATGTTGTTGCGTTGTTTAAGATAAATATTCTACTTGGACAATTTTTTTTTGTTCTTTAGCAGATAAACACACATTGTTTTGTACAAACTAACACTTCAAACAGGGTACAGCACTCTTGATTGGGAATATATAGTGTGGCATAGGGAATGCAGATGGGAGGCATGGTGGTCTTTCCCATATTCTGGGTCACAAACAAGGTAAACCTAGGCTTTTCTTATTGTATAGAAAATAAGTATGTATGATTCTTGTGCAGTAGGAAATCTGCATATTATAACCGAGTGGCACACTAAAGGAGATCTCCAGTACTCTCCATTCTGCAAAGGCTCTGGGGAAAGGTGACACCCAAATCACACAAACACCCATTTATATCTGGCTATTGACAGTACCCCATCTCCTTTATCACATTGCTCTTGAGTTAAAACACACCCCACATACTGCGTCTTACATAATGTACCTGGTTTTCCCGGCTGGTCTTTGATATTAAAATTCTACCAAATAAAGGAAGAACCATGTAATTCTTTTTTGTTTGTTTGTTTGGTATTAGGCATAAGAGCATTACCATACTGTGAGTGCTTGTGCCTTTCTCCATTTACATACATGGCACACAAGAGTTTCTTGCAAACTGTTTATGTTTCTTGTCACCTTGCAAGTTAGAAACAATATTTCAACATGACCATGGAAAATCTTAGAATGCAGTCCAAATGCAATCTTACATACAGAACCTGCCCTTGTTCAGAGGTGCAGCAATCTCTGACTTGGTTATACTAAGTTTGGAGTTACAAAAGGATGAAGCCCCTGACATAGGGTGTTGGGGACTTGAGACAGACAACAGAAAAGAAATGCTTAAGAAAAGTTATCTCACTTTTTTGTGAATAACTTACTTATTGATTAAGTGTTTTTTGATTACTTTCCATGGAACTTCATGGTGTCCATTAACAGCAAGAGTAGGCAGGACAAAGGGTGTCAGCACCCCATCCTTAAATACATTTTCTCAAAGGTCCCTACACCTCTATGTAATGCTGTATGATTTGTTTAGTAAAGGACAGCAGTTAAAAATGGAAGAAATTAATTTGTTTGCATTTATTCTGCTCTGGGCTGTTTGAGGTATCCCTCTCTCTGTCAGAGATGTGAGGAAACATTACTCACACAGTTGATAAAGCACAAACAAACTACACTACTACTACTACTCTTTAAGAATGACTCAACAATAAACATTAATTAATTACTCAGTTAGTACTGGCTTGCTTCCAATGTGTGTGCTTTTTAACACGAATGAGATAAAAGTCATTGAATATCTATGCTTGAATGTTCCAAAAATTGTAATGAGTCACAGAAAAAAAATAGTTCTAAAATATGTAACATTCTTCTAAAGATTTCATTGAAGGCTCTATGGAGCGACATAGTGGTGCAGAACTAAGCACTAGTTTTCCATTTTGGTTTATGGATGGGAATGCCTTTTTTGTGAACTTTGCATTTTCTCCCTATACTCACAAGTTTTTCCTGGGAATTTGGTTTTCTGCTTGGAACTAATTTGACTTATTTCCACATCCCACAAACACATGAGCAGGTGAAGATGCAAAATTCAGATCGCCTTAGCTGCATGTACAGTGTGAGTGTGCACATGTATTGGGATGAACTACCATCCAGTCCAAAAATCATCTTCTTTGTTATGTCAGTGCTGGGAAAAGCTCCTGTTCCATGCAACCTAGAAATTCATAAAATGGGTACTGAAAAATGAAGCATTTATATAGTTCACTAAATAGACTGTACATCTTTGATAAGATGGTGCAAATACTGTTTACAAAATGCACCAGAAATTTCTTTGATGGTCCAAAATCACTTAAATGTAAACTTATTTGAACCAGATGGATTCTATAACTATATTGCAGGAACATTGGCAAAGTATGGGCAAGAGAATTTTCACGTAAACAAAAAGTGGCATGTGACCCTCAGAACAGCATATGCATTTATGTGAATTTTATTACAGCTTCAGTGACTGCACTGTACACCTTTAGAGATATATGTTATTGGACTTACTCAAATATTCTAAAGTTGTAACCAACCCTGATTTTTTTCCTGATGAACTTATGACTTGTAGAGCAGTTCATGTACTTATCAATCACTAACCAGTTGTATATGTAAATATGAGCAGTGGAATTTGCATGTACAGTGTGATCTGAAAATGACAGACCTTTATCTACAAAGAAATGCATCGAAATGCGTAAACATTAAAGTCCTTCCATGTGTTTTACATCAGAGTAAAACCAGTCTGCATCCTCCATGTTCCTTGGTATCATCTCCTAACATGTAAAATAACATTATAGACTTGGGATGTAAGTTGCATTTTTTGATTTTGTGCATAAGAAGTGCTTCTATTCTTTATTTACAACTGTAAAATATTTGTGGTAGAGTTCTGAAACCACTATGCATGGCAACCACGCACACAACAGAGACATTACTAGAAATGTGACAAAATGCAAACACTGGCATTTACTTTCAAAAATAGCTGGGAAGGCCATAACACATAAAACATCATCAGGATTCTGTCATGTGCAGTCTTTAACATTTCATAGAATAATGGTGTTTACAAACAATACAGCTATGCTATAACAAAATACAACTCATTTGTAGCACTTGTACAACTGGAGATGCTTTGTACTGCAGATATAAATCTGCCACTACATGGAACTTGACTCAGTTGTAAGAACTTCCAGAATGGCTCATTAAATATATATTTTATTGCAGCACTCTAGAAGTCCTTATGCTGGGAGCATACAGAATTAAAACTTTGCAATTCAGACCACAAACATATATGGTCTGCAATGACATATTACAAAATAAATGGCATGCAAAGTAAATGCTGACATAGAGGGATAAAGCCCTGGCTATAGCCTAGGTGACCTGAGTTAGATTAATAATTTGGGAGCTTGTCAGTCCTGGCAAGAGTTGATGGATGTGCCCATCCTGGGGTTGAGGTTAAGGCTGAGCAGGATGTGCATAGCAATAATTCCTCAGAGCAGTGCCAGTGTCATAGAGCATCACACAGGTGGGCTCATGACTCACCAGGCCAATCTGGTGATAGATCTCATCAGCAAGTGCCCAGGAGCATCCACGTGTAGCAGGCAGACATTGTGAGCTGCTCTGGTAATGTGGGTAGCCAATCCCTCCAGCACATGCTGTCATTGCTGGGATGCTGGAGATAAGAGAAACTTCTCAACATCTGCCTCAATGGCAATCCCTCAGTGCAGTTCTCACCAAAGTAGATTCGGGGGATTCTCCACTACATGAAAATTAGGGGACTTTAGAATGACAGGGGAAGGCCAGAAGGCTGGTAAGCACAGGAGGAAAAAGCACCAAGAAAAAATAAATGACACATACAACTTTACTGGCAATCCATGTGGACAAAGGCATAGTGTTGCAAGAGAGCATTGCTTACAGTATTTTTTAAAAGTCTAAGTATGAAATATATAATGCAAGATGTATATATATATATATATATATATATATATTTTTTTTTTTTTTAGCTGATAAAAAAATTAAAAACTGCTTCAAATGATCATTTGAGAAGAATACCCAGCATAACAACCACATTGTAGAATTTTGAAGTTATCTACTGTGTTGTTTAAAAAAAAATCCTTAACCTCACCGCATTATTGTGTAGGGGATGAATTTCCAAAGGATCATAGGAAATACAAAGCAAGTGGGCCTAATAGCCATTTGTTCTTTGCCAGTTCCCACCCTTAGGCCTTGTCTTTTTTTTTTTTTGAAGGAAAGATAGACCAAAGTGATAAGCAGTGAATTTGTGAATACCCATCCAGTTATAGTGCCCCTGTTGAAGGAGGACACAATGCACACTGCTTAACTTGCAATGGACATCTTTTCCAGAGGAAGAGTAGGTGCTTTGTGATGACTCTGGCTGATTTAGATTCCTAGTCATTGTTTCTGGAAGTATTTGATATGTTGAGATATAAGAGATCTTGGACTACTGGCTACCTAATTGTCTAGAGTGAAGGCAGCAATAACCTCTAAGGAGACTGTATGATACTGAATATAAAAGGATACTGCTACCAGTCTCTCCTAGTAGCTCATGATCTATAATGTCATGATCTTTTTAGTTAGGAATCTCTGAGGTCTCCCTAATTGTTTGATATGTCTAGAAAGATACATCCAAAAAAGGGCATTGTATTCTATGATGGGCCTAATCAATATGGAATACAAGAAAGTAAGGACTTGGACTCTTGGACAATATTTCTTTTGTAATTAGTGGTGTTAGACAGACAGTGATCAAAGGCAAGGGAACTATTTACCTATGTTCCCATGTCTCTTACTAAATTGCCATTTTGAAGAGGGGTGTTGTCTATACTATGTGCAGTAAGGAGGGGTTGCTTACTGAATGCAACAATATTGCATTTTTGGTGTTTAATTTGAACCCAGCTTTTTGTACACCAGTTATTTACAAGTGTAAGCTACTGTTGGGGTGCCTCTGTGTCAGATGGGGAATTGAAGATAACACCTAGTTTGCAGTCCAAAAACATAGTTAATCCTAGATCTTCATTAGTGATTTGGAGATATGAGAACTAATACAAATTAGTCACATGATATACATCATCCAATCAATTCTAAATACATTATATGTTAAATTGATCTATGTACTGAAACAAAATCTTTTCACACAAACATACATAAGCACAAGTCATATGACATGTTTCTACATAATGCTTAAATAGACACTATCATTAATACGTGGGATGACTGTTGCATTTAAATTTAGTTGCCATTTTACTGATTTGTCTTCAAAAACAGCATTGTAGTCTCTACCCCTCCAGTCCATAATGACATTATCTACTACAAAAAAATAAAAACTTTTTTTAATTTTTCACATTTCAAGCTATGTTTAAGTAGAACATTCTCTGTATCTTTTTTTCTTAATATTCTGATAGTTTTTGCCTACACAACATACCTTCAATAATGCACACAAAGCTGTATACACTATTCCAAATAACTAACAATTAAAATAACAAGAGAATTAAATGCTCCTTTTCTATGTTCTTATCATTATGCAGATTACTGGTACACAGTGGCCATGTTTAAATGTCCCCATGTGTTAATTTCCAGTATGGCCCTTAAAATCGCATTCAAACAAACTTTATAACTCAATGAAAATGTGGACTCCTGTCTTACTGTGCTTAGTACTTCCAATTGTTTCTTATTATATTCCATTTATGAGAAAATATTTGTTTTTAGAGGATCGTTATCTGAACTATACTAAAAGACATAGAAGTATTTATTTTCAATAATACTAGTTGGTACTAATACATTTATCTAGGTGAATATAACATTTGCTTGCATAACTACTTGCCATATCCACATCTTGGATCATGATGATACAATGGAATTTAAAGACCTCATCATAGAATCATAGATTTTTACATTGAATTTTGTGATATTAACATTTGTAGGTCTAGATATTTTAAATGTGAAGGTTACCAATTTGTGATTGGGCTTACCTAGAGATGGGGATACCAAGGGGATACTATATACAGATGATATGTTTATAAGGACTGAGTCAAAAGTATTTTGCTTTCTAGTGGATTTTTTGACAATGTTGTTGGGGAATTCCTTGTTTATGAAATTTAAAAGTTTTTATGTATATCCAACACCTAAAGTGTAGACATCCCATTTTATCCATTAGTAGTTGATGTCACCCAGGTTAATGGAGATCTTGTTTATAAGGAGCTCATCCAGTATATTAAGGAATCTATTACGGTTTTCAACAGCCATAGAAGGGGTTCTGGTCCTTAATCATGCAAGGATCTGATAGTCTATCCTATCTAGTTTTATTTGTATATTAATAAGTTCTGTTTGTGTGTCTCTAGGACTCTGTCTATTGATAATATGGTCTATAACAAATATGGAGATGCCATCACAGTTTATCAGGGCTAAGAGGTAGGTGCAAAACCCAGATACAGAGGGAGTGCTTTCTGGGTGTTTAAGCCACGTTTTGGTAATTACACACACATAAGTGATCTCCAGACTCAGAAAGTCTCAAGCTCTAGGATATGCGGTTTATACTTCTGGCACTAAGCAGGGCCACCTGGACATGCTGTTGCATTTTTTTTTAGTTAAGTTTGGAGGTCCATAACTGGACTTTGTCTTAGAAAGGCACTATGGGATCAGCAAGGGCTTTGACCAATAAGCAGAAGCTTTGGCACAGGAGGTACAAACCAATGCTTGCAATGCAAGTAGGGCTATCAAGCATTTCAGTCCAAGCTAATGCATACCGGATCCCCTTGAATGACACCAGTTATTTAATCAATTGTTGAAGCCAATCACCATTTTTTTGTAGTTTGGCATCATTCTTGGAGAAGGAAGGATTCCAATCAACAGCAACATTTGGACATGCACGGAGATCAATGTGTTTCTCTGAAAATCCCTCAGGGGTTTCATGCCAAGTCATTTTCACATGGACCATCACCATGTCTTAATCATATTTGTTTGGCTTAAGGGTCTCAAAGTCCCTTGACACATCAGAGATATTTCAGCTCTCCACCCATCGCTATACCCTCTGTACTTAAAACTAGTCACAACATCATCATTCACAGATGAGTAAAATCAAACTCAGTCTTGAATAAAGGCATGATTTGTAATGTTATTTACTTGGCAATCTCTAACGTTTTGGACACAATCCCCCAGGATTTGCTTAGAGTCATACAGCAGGAAAATGGAATTAAGCTATCAAGTACAGGAAGCAGCTCTTTAACACATCATTGGCTTAATCCTCTGTGCTTAACTCCTGTTCAGTTTTGATTTTCTTTGGAAATGCTGAGAACTGAAAAATTCTCCTCATGCACACAAAGTATGAGCTCTGCCACTGAGTTACAGCCTGTTCTTCTATCACTTTATTGCATCTTCATATGTTTTTTAAAATTTACCAATGGAAGCAATAATGAATTACATGACATGCTTATGGAAACACATAAAATACTCCTCCCAGTGACCCAAACAAATTTGTTAAGGATACCATCACTGATTTCTACATTATTAGCAAATTCTGGATTCATAAGTAAGACTTTCTTATTTTGCAAAAAAAAAAAAAAAAAATATATATATATATATATATATATATATATATATATATATATATACATATTCCAAAGAAAGAATCTCACGTATGGGTGTCAGCGCCACCTTTTAACATTTTTTTCACTTGTTTTAATTTCTCCAACCCTTTTTGGTTTCTAGTGCCATGATGGGAATGGATCCCATCCGTAAGTCAAGGTATGATTAAAGCTCATGAAATCAGTATTGTTTTAATCTTTGATGTTAGCCAGAAGTGCTCTACACATCACTCGCCATGTGTCCAGAACTGACTCCTTCTGCCATTCATATGGCGTTACATGTATCAATAGCATATCTAAATATGACTGTAAATTCTTCTTTATGAGATCCATTGTTCTTACTACTAATGGAACTGTCTGGGTATCCTTCTTCATTGCCTTTATTTCTGCCTGCATATCCTAGTATGACTTTATGACTCTCTGTACATAAAACACTGTAGTCAATGAGTGTAGTAATTTCAGTGATCAATGCTACTTTTGTCTTCTTTTCATGGACTACTATATTTAGTTTTTTCATGTCTATTTTCTGAACTGTAGCTAATGGGTGTTCCTACATGATATAAACTTCATCATTCTCTATAATCCTTTATGGCTCATGTTTCCAGCTACTTCATTATTGTAATATTTGTACAATCTCCATTGCAACAGACTTGCCACATTATTATATGTTTCAGTATACAGGCTCTCTGGCATTAGTGTATCACATCCAGCAACAAGATGTGCAATTGTTTCCATTTCTGTTTCACAAAACCTAATGTGATCTATGGATAAGCATTAACATGGGTCAAGATACGGGTGAGATTTGTACCTCAACAATATTGGAGTTCGACATTGCCAATGTTTGAGGTTCGGGTTTCGCATGAAGTGGTTCGACCGAGTCAGCCGTGAGTATCTGATAGTAAACCATGCAGTCCTACGATTGTGGATTTATCCATGTAATCAATTTCAAGGAGGTCCATACCTCTTTCACAATGAGGACTATACAATCTTGGCATATACTGATTTTTATATATCATTTGATAAGCATGAAGTATTTTTCTTGTTTTACTTTCCAACTGATCCAATACCCTTTAGGGTCAGTCAGCCATCCCAAAACTGTAAGTTAGAACAGGATGAGCAAATTGCAATGTACAGTGGGAGATGTAGTATTAATGTATCAGATTCCACAACTTTTATACTGGTAGTGATCTACATCTCCTAAACAAAAAGTACCATCAGTCTGGGGCACTGACAGTGGGCTTATTCAAAGTGACACCAGAAAGCTTGTGCAGAGTTCTTTCATTTTTAGAGTGTTTGTTTTCACCATGAAACAGTTATTATTCTGGTACAATGAAAGCAGCTACAGTTTGTAGGAAGCTTGTTCAAGCTTGTGGGTGGGTTGGTGGAAATTTGATTTAAAGGTTTGAGATTGTTGATAATTGTGCACGATTTAGGAGCTATAAACACACTCTGTTTTCATTCTGGGTCATAAGGCCTCATCGGAACAAGTGTTTTTATGTAGCAAGCATATGTTTTGTCACCCCACCAAAAAAATATATACAAAAGTTTGCAATATTAAATTATTTGTTTGGTCTACTTACTTTGGTGGCTAATTTCATAGCATCAGGTATATCACCAACCTGTCCATTTTTTGGTATATGGAGATTATTTTTTACACTATCCCTCTAATCCTTGCTATTTCTTCATGTTGATTCTATATGTAAATTGAATATAATAACTTCTCTGTGTAATGATCTATGAGTTCTATATTTAGAGTGGAGTTAGTCCAGACTCAGTGGACTTCTTCTGATTCCCAGGGACCTGTATGGTCATAGACGTTTCCTCCAGTGGATGCAAGTCCACTTTGGGTATGGGAGGATGAAAGCAGTGAAAAAGCATTACATTTATGTAGTTATACTTCTGCTGCTGACCATGAACACATGGGCGTGTTAAGATAGGATACATCACTAGTGGAGTACGTAGAGCCATTACCAAGGAGAATCATGGCAGTGTGCCTAAGACCCTGGGCAAAGAACACCTTCAGATGGTGATAGGAAGAAAACTCCATGCCTTGTGATGTAGTAGGACTAAAAAGTGAGATAATTCTCAAAAATCACAGTAGTGAGTACATGAGGTGGAAACATTATCACATTGTCTATCTGGAAACAGATTATATGTCTGGAATAGGTATCTGAGCAGTGCAGTAGATACTGCTAAATGTCATTAAGGGAGTAATCCAGATAATAACATTCTCATAGACATTACCAGTCTATGGGATGGGTGATATGCAGTGCTGCTAAATGTCATTAGGGGAGTAGCACAGATAGTAACATTCTCATAGACATTACTAGTCTATGGGATGGGTGATATGGAGTGCTTCACTAATTATGACACAAGGAATGGTTCAACAACTGGAGAGTGACAGAAGACCTCAGAGGATTCTCTCACATAAGGAGTCAGAGCAGTACAAGACAAATCTCAGAAAATGGAAAATTACTTTAACTGAGCAGAAAGCAAAGTATCATTTTACTTGGTGCTGCCTGTCCAAGGCATGTGTGATGATATTAGGGTACTTTGCATCACAACGTGTGAGAAATGATTTAACTTGATATAGAGCTCAGGGATTTGCCTTTATTAGGAACTAGATATTCAAATTCAAAGATACAGACCTATACTAATAATACTGCCATGGGGGACTACATCTTTCTGTGATGATAAGCATGATCCTATGAGAAACATTTGACTGTTTCATTAGCAAGCTTTACATTTTCCAAAAGGGCAGGCAGAATAAAGTATCATTCAAACTATCTGCAACCTTCAGGTGATCTGAGGGTAATAATGGAAAAGTTAAGTGGAAATAGGGAATTAAAGAAGACAATATATATTTAGATAACTTGAAATGGCGCACATGAACAGAAAATAAAATGAATAGTAAGGAGTACCAGTGTCCCTGGTCTAATCAAAATGTTATATGAACTAGTGATATTTATAGAAAAAGAATGTCTAACATCATACAAGTAGCAGCAATATGGTAGCCTAGTAGCCATTACTTGTATGGAAATGTGACAATGAATGTAGTTATATGAGGAACAGGATAAGTGCAGTTAGAGCTTGTCTAATTGAAGGTTGCTGGAATGGAGCTCAGTCTTGAGTTTTTTTATTGGTTAATTTGTTTAAATCAGTTTGCTCTTGTTTGCTACATAAGCAAATCCAAGCCATCTGAAAAACGTAAGTAGAATGTTTCACTGTGTATTGCACTTTTGAACTGCATTTTTACCATATCACTGCTTATTTTAACTTTTTTTCTGAAATTGTTGCACTTTGTTTGTTGTATCTTAGACTAGATTCAGACCTGCTGAACCTAGTTCTGTTTGTATAACTTCAGCGCTAAACTGGGCCATCTTTTGTAGGAGAGTATTTCCCTGCAGCCTAGTGGCAGGAGTGTGCAGTTAGAATTCATTTGATTAAAGGTTGCTGGACCAGGGGCAGTTTTGAGATTTTTTATTGGTTAATTTCTTTAGATCAGTTTGTGCTTGTTTGGTACATAGCATCATATTTGCGTCGTGCACTGCCATGCAGCACTGGGCACCATTGGTGGTTATAGACACAAACGCTTTTACCTGAAAATTTTCCCTTAGTACTCTGCTAGTGCTCCATTGGTGAGTTCTCACAACTGTCCCTCACTGACAGATGATACATTCAGCTCCTGAGGTACTAACACAAATCCTACCCACTAGCCCTTTATACTTTTTGTCCACTTCTCCTGTCTTCTACTTTATCTGGTCCTTCCTGTCCTCTCCTTGTTTTCTGACCACATCAACTTACCTAGCATTATGGACAGACAATTTCCCACAGTTTCTCCAGCCAGCCTGGTCAACATGGGCATCCTGAGGCAATGTAGCAATTGCCTCATGTATACTGATATCCCACTTCTTCTAGTCCACACAAATTCATTATGTGAGAGATGCATCTATATCAAGAACCTAGAATCCAGGCTCTCTCGCTCACCAGTCAGTTCATCTGACACTAAGCAGGTTTTCAGGGACCTCTCAAATACAAACACATGTACACTTCACATAATACATCCTCTGTAGAACATAGTACACATCAGTGTCTCACCAATTAAGCCCTTAAGACATAACACAAAAACAAACATCTTAGTCATAAGCAACTCCGTTGTGAGACACACAGATGTCCCTTTCATCAGGTTTGTAGGAAAAGGTCACAGTCAGCTGTCTGTCAGGTGCCAGGATCCGCAACATCACACACGCACTCGAGTCTCTCAACAACAGGCACTGATATGACTCCGTCATAGTCCATGTTGGTGCAAATGACTTGAGATGTACCTCACTGGATTATATGAAGAGAGACATGACTGAGCTCTCTGATTATGTGTCTCAGGCACGTATGTCCCTAGTCTTAAGCAGCATTTTACCTTTGTCTAAAATGATACTTCATTACAAACAAAAGTTGATTGACTTCAACAATTGGCTCAGTTTCTGGTGTCATTCAAGGAGGATCCAGTATCTGTCAGCCTGGGATGATACAGTCAACAGAATTCGATGGTTTGCCAGAGATGGTCTTCATCTGTTTCTCCTGGGATTTCAATTACTGGCAAAGGCTCTTGCCAAACCCATAGTGCCTTTTTTAGGCAATGTCATAAGAACAAAATACCTGATATAAAAATACCCTCTAAAAACAACCTCAAGTTCATGCTGCTAAACTCTAGGAGTCTAAACTAGAAACTGCATTCACTAAAAGCAGTCCTCACCCTGGAAGATGCTGACATTTGTGCAGTCACTGAGATCTGTTTTAAGGCTGCAGAGAGCATCCCAGCTATACCAGGTTACATTTCTTTCCACATGTTTAGACCACAAACTGAAGGCATCAGAACAAAAGGAGGTGGTGTATCAATAGTCATTAAAGATAAATACACCTCTTGATTGGTTAAACAGCACGATTCCCATGAATTACTTCAGGTGCAATTGACTGTAGTGAGACCCCTCTTCAGGTCATCACCACCTATAGGACCCCCTACATAAAACAAGACATCCACTCAGCCTACTTGGACCTACTTGAGTCAATCAAGATACAACCAAACACCCTGGTTTTGGGTGACCTTAATTACCCGTCCATAGACTGAGTAAATTATAAATGTTCTAACTCACTTGCCCAAAGGTTTCTGGACTTTGTTAACTCCAGGACCCTGGACCAGCTGGTTGACACAGCCACAAGGGGCTCAAACATCCTGGACCTGGTGGTCACCAACATGGGGGACTGCTGCACCACCCCCAGTGTATGGCCATGGTGAGATCTGACCACAATGCAGTTTCACTAGAAGTAACTATAAAACAAGACCCCCCCACCTTAGCAACAACTAGACTAAAAAACTTCTACAAGGCCAATTACAATCTCATACATGACGGCATAAATAGCTTCATAGCTCCTCCCCCACAGATGGAACAGACTCCTATGCTGAGTTATACACCAATGCTTTATACAAGCACCTGTAAAGTTATATTGACTCTGCCATACCTAATAGAACCAAAGCAAGCTCTTCAAGGAAAAACAAACCTGCCTAGTGCACAACTGCCATTAATAAGCTATACAACAGGAGAAAGAAATTGCTGCCTAAGAGTAGGAAGGAATGGTCTCAAAACCGGAAACACTCCCTCCTCAACTTAAACAAGCAAATAAGACTCCTAGTGAAGTCCTGCAAAGCTAACTATGAATGCAAATTAGCTTCCCTCACTAAGGATAACCACAAGGTGTTCTTTACTTACATCTGTATCCTCAAAGGTAAGGCCAAGACTTGCACTGAGCTTATAGTTAATGGGACTACATATATAGAACATGTGGCTATAGCAAACCTGCTGGCTGAGATGTTCAGTGAAAACTTCACTCTCCTGTCGCCACCACATATACCCCAAAGTATCCCTAGCACCTGTCTCCCACCTAGTATCTCCAAGGAGCAGGTCTTAAATGCACTCTCCAAGGCCAAAAATACAGCCTCTATGGGACCAGACAACATCAGAGACTGTGTTCTACATGTGCTAAAACAGGAATTAGCATCACCATTGAGCATGCTTTTCAATAGCCTAAGCACTGGCTTCATCCCAGCAGAATGGAAAACAGCTATTGTCATTCCTTTGCACAAAGGGGGTGCATGAACAGACCCTGGGAACTATAGACCCATTAGCCTGACCAGCCTTATCTGCAAGGCCATGGAACGAATCATCAAGGACCTTATTAACAAAGATATAGGAACTCTCCAAATTCTCAACCCTACCCAGTTTGTCTTTATCAAGGAGAGATCATGCCTGATAAACTTGATGGACTTCTTTGAGACAGTCCTCAAAGCCCTAGATGAGGGCAAATCTGTGCATACAGCATACCTAGACTTAGCCAAGGCCTTTGACACAATTCCCCACTCAGGCATCATTGATAAACTCACCCACCTGGGTATCAACCCATATATTGTCAGATGGGTTGCAAACTGGCTCGTTGATAGAACTCATATGGTCAAAATAGGGGACTCCACCTCCTCCAGCAGACCTGTAACTAGTGGTGTTCCACAGGGATCAGTTCTGAGACTCCTACTGTTCAAAATCTACTTCTCTGAAGTACAGGCTAAAACTAAAGGACTGTGGCTGACAAAGTTTGTTGATGACTGCAAACTGGGAGCTATCATTGAAACCCCTAGTGATGTCAACATCCTGCAAGAAGGTCATACGCAGACTAATAACTGGTGCCAAAGTTGTGGTCTTAAATGTAATGCAAAAAAATGCATTATCATTCCCTTTGGCAAGGAGGATGTTCCTGCAAACTACCACATCAATAGCAATACCCTAAGCACACAGTCAGTGGCAAGAGATCTGGGCACACAGGTTGACAACAACCTTAACTTCAATCACCATGTCTCCACAGTGGTAAGAAGGGTGTTTTATATCGGTCATCTCATATGTAAGGGCATTGCCTCCAGAAAAAAGAGGTTATAACCCTCCTTTACTCGGTTTACTATCAAATGGTCGATTGCCACTCCATCGAACGTCGGAAGGTTGGATATATCGAATGTCGAAGTATCAATCTCGGAACGGTATTACCATGGGTTGAGGTAGGAGTACGTCATTGTCGTACCTACGAACTGCTCCCCTACCTCGACCCATGGTGGAACCCATTTCGAGATTGGTTTCGATAAAACGGTTCGGCCTTCCGGTGTCGACCATCCGACGTTCGATGGAGTGGCAATCGACCATTTGATAGTAAACCCCTTTACTCTTCCCTCATTAGGCTAATAATAGAGTACAACATTCCCTTTAGTATGTTCCTTTCCAAATACCTGCAGCAATTGGAGAGAATACAAAGGTTCCTTGCAAAGAAAAGTCAAGGTCTTCAAGATATGTCTTATGCGGACAGACTGAAATCATTGTCACTTTACTCTGTGTCATGCAGACTACTCAAAGGCAACCTGTGCCTTGCATATAGAGCAATCTCTGACTCAACTTTAATGGAAATGCTGCACATTCGCAAGTCAAATTGCACACAGGTAACACGCTTAAAGGACCTTAACCTGTTTTGTGACATCAGCAGAACTTGCTGGGGAGACAGGTTTGTCTCACAGAGGTTGCGCCACCTTTGGAACAAGTTTCCTATTCATGTTAAATAAAGCCCCTCGTTGGCTCTGAGTGTAATTTGGATGATTGGATGGGTAACTGGAAATTCACCCTAGGTTTTACACCTGTGTCCCTCTTGGACAGGGGCAATAGGTGCTGATTTTAGTGTCTGCTTGAACCAGACACCCTTAGGAACACAGGTTGAACCTGGATAGACTTGTAAGGGCCTAGGGACCGTTAGCATAGTAACGTCCTATGATCCTATAATCCTTTTAATTAAACAGAAGGAGGTATAACCCACTGGGTAGGGAAAATGATCAGTGCACCAAAACATACAAGTACATAAAGAAATTATTAGACCTGTTTATCACACTAGAGACTGGTAATGGTAGGGACAATCCACAAAGGGATTGTGAAGTGAATAGTTTCTCATAGGAAAGAAAACTCAAGGTCTTCCTGACAATGACAAAGAAAGATGAGGTTACTGTTTAAATATGTTTAGCTAGTAAATGGAACTCAGGGCTCTGGGCTTCATAAAAACAGAACTTTCAAGCTATCAGGCACTGCCTTAGAAAAGTCTAGACTTTTTTAGACTACCTTAAAAAGTGCAGGTGAGAGGTTTACATAATGGTTAAGGTGCTTGCCTTACAGACCCACTATGCAGGGTTTGATCCTTGGCTAGACTTAGAATGGCCCACAAGGACAGCTAACCTACAAACCTATTCCAGAAGGCAGGAATGAGGGGTAAAGAAAGAGTGTGAGGATTGCACTGACATTGCATACCTCTCAACTGTCAAGATTTTTGCCCTCTTACTCATAAAATGTTGGTTTTCTGGAAAATCACTGTCAAATCATTGAGGACTGAAGTCAGAAAATAATGGCAGACATTTGAGTTTCAGACTTCATATCCTTCAGAAAATTCATACTAATGCAAAAAGTGTTAGTCTATCAACTCTCTAAGTTTGTAAGAACAATATTTAAAAAATGTCCCTATTTGTGTCCTTTGTACCCCCATTATTTGAGGCTTTTCCAGATTTTTTGCTCTAAGAGGTAGAGAAGTATGTGACATTACTATCACTGAAACAATAAGCTCTTGTGAGAAGTGATATACATATGTAGACCATGGTTATGAGATCTAATGAATGCTTAAAACTGTATAAAGAGAGTTTTGCTTTCATTAGTGTCTGAAAGTCTACTAGAGAAATGCAGACCTAGGCTTTATCCATCACAGTACATACCTAGCTGTTAACTTTTTAAATTTAAATTTATTATCAGATATTTAGGCTTTGGGGAGAGTGGACTACTGTTGTCTGTAATATATGTATTAAACGCATTGTACCATTGATGGCATATGTATAACTGGGTCTTGTGACAGGAGTGAATGGCAAAATAGATAAGACTACATGCTATCTCACACCTAATGTGCAGTATAGATATGAAGGGTAAAGAGGGCCAGAGGATCCATTTACATTGGAGTGTAGAGAAAAGCAACAAAGCTAAAACGCAACATGTAAAGTAATGTGATTGGGAATTACAGTGCTAACAGGAAGTACAGCTCAGATCTTCATAGGTTCATAGGTCTATGCTAGCTAATGACCACTTGGGCCTTTATAAGCCTAGATGTGCAACGCAAATCTTTCCCACAAGTTATATGTTTTAGATGTTTATACAGGGGGTGATTGCTGGTTATGACATGAGTTACTGACTGCATCTGTCCATCACAGACATAAGTGCCAGGCCAGAAGTGAATTTTCATTGGTCCAAGTTACACTTAAATAGAGTTATGGAGGGATTGTGTTTCACATGATGGATTCCAGATAATGGGAATTCTCTGAGATGTTTATCTGTCTCTCCAACATGTCCTATTTATGTTACAATCAAAATGTAAGTCTTTAGACCTGGTAGTTCTGAAGCTGTTTGTTTTGCAGATGTGCAAAACATTCATCAGAGTGTAGTGCAGGGATGCCTTGCATGCCAGGTATAGATCATTTATCAGTAGTCTGTAGGAGACCAAGTATGGAGACAGGGCTTTGAGGCAATCTACATGCAAGATTGTGTTTATGCCATGTATTCTTTTTGTAAGAAACATCTGTCGATGTTCCAGTTACTGTATGTGTCTTGTCACTTATATACTGAAGAGAGCATTATAATCAATGATGGGCATGATTTGAGCTAAGTATAGTGGTACAATGACTTACCTGGACCTAGATTCCATGCCCTTGCATGGTGGTTGAAGGGCAGGTTACTTTCTACACATGCTCTCAGATCCCTGACTAGTGGGCCTACCCTTAGGGGTGTTTTATCAGTGACATAGTTCCTGCGTGGGTGACTCCCCAAAAGTCATTATAATGCATTTCTTGGAATTGAGTTTTAAGATCTGTCTTTGGCACAAGTTATTTGTCTGGGTTAGACCCTCTTGTAAGATGTCTGCATGTTGGAGGGTTTCTATAACTACTCCCATTTGCAATCATCTGCAAACTAAGTCAACCAGAGGCCTTTGACATTGGTCTTGACTTCCGAGAAGTAGATGCCAAAGAGGGGCAGGCCCAAAAAAATGGAGCCCTGAGGGACTCCACTAGTGATCTTGCCCTTTTTGCAGGTAGCCTCATCAGTCCTGACTTCCTAGGTCCTAGCTGTGAGCCAGCTGGCTATCCAGTACATTACATACGAGTTTTATGCCTAATTCCTTAAGTTTGTTAATAATGCACTGACAGTATGCACTGTTTTTCCCTCATCCATTGCCTTGGTGACCTTCTCAAAGAAGTACACCAGGTTCAGTAGGCATGACTTTCTATTGACAAAGCCAAACCATGATGGATCCAGTGTCTGAAGGTCTCCTTTATCTTTGCTAATCATTTCCATGGAAATACTTTCCATGGCTTTGCATAAAGGACTAGTCATACTAGAGGGCCTGTAGTTTCTGGGGTCTGTTGATGGTCTGCCCTTATAAAGAGGGACGACTGTTGCAGTCTTCCATTCTTGTGGCACAAAACCTGTTTTAAGACTATAGTTAAATAGTAACTCCAGTGGCCCTAACTGGTCATATTTTAGGCTATTCAGGAGGCATCCCAGGATATTATCAGGGCCCAGAGAAGCTGTATTCTTGGCCTTAGTAGGTGCAACCAGGACATGCTCTTTATTTATAATCACAGAGGTTATATTTGAAGGTATTTCTTGGGGGTGGCTGGGGTAAGTCAGGAGTAAACTCAGAACTGAGTTTGTAAACCAACAGATTAACCATATTGCCTGGCTCAGTGAATATGGCACCATTAACCACCAGTTCAGCAGACTCATTTGTGCTGCTCTTGAGGTGTTTGACATAGCTGAAGAAGGCCTTATGGTTGTATTTTTCCTGGGAGGCTATCTTAACCACAGAGTTGGATTTATTGCACTTAATTAGCCATCTTAGTTGTCTGCGTGACATCTCTGCTCTGGGCCAGTAATTGAGGAGCCTGAATCCTCACCACTGACTTGGAACAAAAATAGATGCACACAGTATTTCCAGATGCAGCTCTCTGCACCAAGCACAATTTCCCTTAAGAGCACACAGGGAACATACTCAATCTGGAGGCTGGGTTTCCTTCTCTCTCTCCAGGCACACATTAATACTCCCCACTGGCACAGCTGTAGAGTTGAGGCCTCAGCCGGGTGTTCCAAGCCAAGTCCCCCACCACTCTCTTTGTAAAACCAGTACACACTCTTTCAGATTTGATTTTCACACACACACACACACACACACACACACACACACACACACACACACACACACACACACACACACACAAACTTGGGAAAGGCTGACACAGATTTACTAGTTATGACCCCTCTGCCCAGACTATAAGGTAGGTACTGCCACCAGATCACTCCAAAGACAACTACTTTAAGACTCTTACAAGGGTGCCCAATTATACTGAGTAAAACTGGTACTAATACAAATGGTAGTGTTTGATCAATGCAGCAAGGCTTTCAGGAGTAGCCACATTGTCACCAAATAAATATAAGTACTCACAAAGGTTAAAATATTCCCTAAAAGACCAGCTACAATGAAAAGTTTAAATATATTTAACTCATGCACTCCAATGGAGTGCAGGAAGTTTGCATTGTAACTTCAAAGGGGTAGAGCCTAAGCCTTCTGACAGAATCAAATTATGTCCTCACATTTCAAAGAAATATTCATATCTCTGGAACCATAGGGATTATGAAAGAAGTATAAATACAAAGCCTTTGCACAATCTATTTTTATAGTAGTAGCATTCTTTAGGTTCTAGGTCTTAAACTGAAGTTTATAAGTTACAGTAAACACAGTAGCTATTAGATTTGTAATATTTTGTAAACAACTTATAATATCTGAGCAACCACTCAAGTTACATACATATGGTTAGCAGCACTTTATTCATCTAGCTGAGAGCTTTCATATGAGGCTAACAAGTTCAGTCTGTGTTACTTGGTTGTTGAGATATTTAGAAAAATGTGAAAACTGTATCAATATAAGTTAATATCATAAATAAAAAAGTTAATACCTATTTACCAAAACTAGACAGAGGTCAAATATTAAAACAGTTGAGTTTGATATTGTACAATCTTTAACATGATACCTTTTAAAACCTTGCACATAACATGGTTTTGGAATTATTGATGTAAATAGGAACAAGCAATATTTGACACCTAGAGGCATCAGTAGCAGGAGTTAACTGCAGATGCACCTGGAGGCATCACTTGGATATAATGAGTTAATAATAATAAAAGAACATGAGAATACTAAATATCTATTTACAATAAACACCATAGTTTAAATCACAGGAAATATTAAAGATAAAACAGATGGCTAGATTCACCAGATACAGAAAAACAGTACTTAACTAATTTCACTATATTTTCCTGACTGATCTAAATAATTACTATTTCCTGACTACTTACTAAAGCAAGGCAAGATGAAGAAGGTGAGTGGTCCTTCCTACTTTGTCAGGTTTTAAAAGCAGATTGCCCAGAGACATCTGTCTCATCTAGCATTAAAACATAATTTCAGTGCTGGATTACAGAATGACATCACATGCATCTGGTCATCTGACTCTGGTTCCTGCACTACCCCATTTGTTAGAAACTGAACCAGAATTTAGCACATATGTGTTACCATACACATAGATAGAGCTTTGCTCTGATGTGTTATAGCACTTGGAAACTATAAAACCATTTCAAAACTTCCACCTTTCCAAGGTAGCAATTAGTTCGCCCCTAAGGATAATACAATAGGATTCCTAGTCCTGGTTGTCACAGACATTTCATCTCTGACTGCAATCAGAACTGTAAGATACAATCTTTATGGTGTAAACCAGGTAATTTAATTTCAGACTATTTTTCAAAGTTAGCTGGACTGAGATTAACCTATTGTCTTCCAGTATCCTTTGTTACAATATATTAATTTCAATAGTTACAATACAGTCTGACATACAGGTGTATTTCTTTTCTGCCCAGCAGGACCCACTGTTGGTACATTTTTAACACAAGCAGCTTTACAAATACATTTTCAACTCAAGCATCTGTACAAATCAGTTTGATATACAAATGACATATAATTCTTTACAAAACTTTAGCTAGCTGTGCTGGCATATGTTACACGTCCACTGTGCTACTTCTCCTGGCATAGCTGGCAATACCTCACATCATCACATCTCTCCCCCTTTGAAGACTCAAGCTAGTTTTTCAAGTGACCCTTGAGAAATGTGGCTTGAGGGAAATATCTGGAAATACATTAACCCATACCCTGTCTTGAGAACCCATCTGCATTGGCATTGCTGACCCCACTATGGTGCTGCACTGTCATATCATATGCCTGCAACCTTAGGCTTCACCTTAATAACTTAGCATTTTGCTGGCTGGCTTGATGTAGTTATGTTAAGGGATTGTGGTCTGTAACTACAGTGAATTTTCTTCCATACAGATAGGGTTGAAGTTTCTGCAGTGCCCATACTATGGCTAGACATTCTTTGCATACTGCTGTATAACATTATTCCATAGGTTGGAGTTTATGGCTGTTATACAACTTGGTGCTCTTGATCTGTGTAAACCTGGCTGAGTACAGCCCTAACCTCATGGTTCAAAGCATCCACCTGCATAACAAATTATTTGCTGTAATCTGAACTGGCTAATATAGGGGGTCCTCCCAAAGCCCCTTTAAGCTTTTGCAATGCCTGTTCATATGTTGGTGTCCACACTACCTTATCTGACCTGTTTTTCCTTGTCAGGTCTGTGAATGGAGCAGCTATTGTACTATAATTGAAACAAACTTTCTATAGTACCCCACTGTTTCTAAGAATGCCCTTAACCGTTTTATGATAACAGGGGCAAGCCATGTCTAAATAGCTCCCAGGTAGGAGACCTCTTCCGTGCCCACCTGACACATATTGGGCTTAATGGGATCTTCCTGAAATGCTGAGGGTGCTCATGCCAGGAATGGCTGTATATGGCAATATTATTCAGGTAAGCAAAGGCATAATCTCCTACTCATTCTAAAATACTTACTACCACCTCTGGAAGGTTATTGGAGCATTTTTCATCCAAAGGACATCTTTGTGATCTCTCATAATCCAAAAGGAGTCACAAAGGCAGACCTCTTCCTAGTGGTGGCAGTCAAGGGCACCTACCAGTAGCCTATGGTCAGATCAATAGTGGTCAGATACTTATCCCCACCCAGCTGGTCTAAGGCTTCATCTGTCCTAGGCATGGGGTAAGCATCTGACTCTATGTGACTATTTAGTTTTCTGTAGTTCACACAGAACTTGGTGCTGCCATCTTTATTTGGCACCAGCACCACTGGGGAGGCGCAGGGACTGCAGGACTCCTGGAATACCCCAAGTTCCAACATTTCCTGTATCTCTTCTCTCAGAGTCTGTCATAAGGGGAATGCTTGATAGGCCTTTGGGGTCCTGTATCCACATGGTGCTGCACCAGGTGGGTGCACCCAGGTTTTCCAGTGAACATGTGAACATGGATTTCTCAAACCTGGGTAGGGGATAGCAGCTAGGACATTGCTAACCTCTCCAATGAGGTGTTAATCCAAGCCCCACTGAGGAGATCAATTACCAGATCCCCCTCAGATGCCTCCTGTCATCCACTGCCAATACTCAGCATAAGGGCCTCCCTATCATGATAAGGCTTCATCATGTTAACATGGTAAAATCTGTGCCCCTGCCTCCTGCCTAGCAGGTTTACCATGTAGTTAACATCACTGACCTTCCCTGCCATTTCAAAGTGGCCCTCTCAAGCTACCTTCAGTTATTGTGTCTGACAGGACTGGGAACCATAACCTGCTGTCCCACAGCATACTCTCAAACTCGAGCATTCAAGTCATGCCAGACCTTTTTCTGCTCTTGGGCTCCTGCCAGGTTCTCCTGGGCCAAGCCCATGAGCTCCCTAAGCCTTGTTCTGAGGTTTAGGACATATGCCACAACAGACTCCTTGTGGGATTCACACTCACTCTCCCACTCATCACAAATCAGATCTAAAGGCTACCTCACCCTATGCCCAAACAGCAACTCAAAGGGTGAAAAACCTGTGGATTCCTGGGGTACCTCTCTGTATGCAAACATTAGATGGGGCAAATATTTTTCCCACTCTCTCTTAAACTGGTCTGCAAATGCCAATAGCATGGTCTTCAGTGTAGAGTTTCACCCCACCTCAAGACCATTATTCTGGGGGTGGTCTTTATGTGCTTCACCCCACAGTGCTCACACAGACAAGCCAGCAGGTCTGATACAAAACTGACACCTCTGTCAGTCAGCATTTCTCTTGGGAAACCTACTCTGCTGAAAATCTCTAGCAAAGCATTTGCCACCTTCTCTGCCTCAATGGAGGACAGAGCCACAGCCTCAGGGTATCTAGTAGCATAATCTACTACCACCAAGATATACTTCTTTCCTGTGGAATTGGGGTACTCAGAGGCCTCAAAATATCCATAGCTGCCCTCTGAAATGGCTCCTCAATCAGAGGCAAAGACATCAATAGAGCTTGACCTTGTTTCCTGCCTTGCCTGCTTTTTGGCACTGCTCACAGGTCCTGCAGTACCCTATTACATTCTTTGCAATCCCAGGACAATAAAAGTTCTGAATAATACATCTCTTGGTATGCTTTATGCCCATATGACCTGCAAAACGAATGTCATGGGGTACAGCTAGAAGTGACAGATGTAGGCACTGGGCACTACCAACTGATGTATTACCTCACCCTCTAGCTCCCTCAGGGGTCCACTCTCTATACAGTAACCCTTTGTCCCTTCCCTTGAGATACAGGTGCCTCCCTAGCTACCACCCTCAAGCCTCTTAGTGTAGAGTCTGTGAGCTGAGCCTGTCTTAACTCTACCTTTGTGACCCCTCCTAGCTCCCCTTCCACAGGAAGTCTGGTATCTTTTGACAGCGGTGCCTCATTGTCAGCCTAGGTACGGGTTCCCATCAGCATCTCGAACACTGACAATATCGAATCCGATATTGTCACCTTGAGAATGCTGAAAGTGCAGAACGTCGAATGGGTAAACGGAAATCTTCGTAAGGGGAGATTTCTGTTTAATTTAATGTAGTGCGGTCTCGGAGTTGGCATATTTAAGTAGCGGCGGGTGTGGGGGGCACAGCCCCAGGGCGGCTTGCCCCCCTGCCTACACCCTTTAGTTTTTTTTTTTTGAGTGTGTTTGTTATTTTATCGCATTTTGAAAATGTAATAGGTCGATCATTTCAGTTCGACATTTTGTGATTCAACCTATTAAATTTTCGAAATGCTGATATAGATCTCTAGGTACTACCTCTCACCTCTACCCTTGCAGTCACCTTCTCCAAGGGCACATCAGTACCTACCAGCAGCTGTGGCTCACCTTCAGGCTCAGTGCTGCAAGGTAGCTCCTCCCTGAAATAGCCACCTCACCAGCCCTGGCTTCAGGTGTGGGGTCCATCTGGGTTTTCCCCCGGCTACCAGCACCACATGCCTGTCTCCAATCCTGACTGCTTGTAACTGCATGCACATAAGGTGCTGCATTAAGAAAATCAATCTCTATCAGGACATCTGCAGGGATATCTTCAAACACACCTATTTCTTGCTTTCTTTTCCACCCTCCCAGTCAAGGTGAAGCCTAGCCAAAGGCATATGGAATGGGGTCCCTCCTAAAGTTCTGACTGGAGTGGATTGCCCAAGTAAGTACTGCTCCTCTTTAACCACTGCAGGTTTCACAATGGTGATATCAGAGGCTGTATCTCTCTTAGCATTTGGTGCGTTTTCCATCCAACTTCGGTGATAATCTGATCCCCCTGTTTTCTCAAGACAACTTACCACTGGCATACTGTTATACTCACTTGCTGGCTCCCCCATCTTTTGTTCCCCACATTGGTTCCATGGACAGCTGTATGCTTCATGCTCCCACTGGTTACATTTAAACTATCTAACCCTTGATCCTGGCCATGTACCTGAATTAGTGGCTTCCCCTATTACTGGTGGACTCTGTTGGGGTGGTTTTGGCTGCCCTCCATGGGTTCCTTTAAGATCCCCTTTTCTCCCCAGCTCATCTGAGAGTTACATTCCCAGTGTGTCAACCAGATTCTCATGTCCTCAGGCAAAGTGCTAAGGGCTTGTTTCCTCACCAAAAGGTCTGCCAGCCTTTCAAAAGTGATATCCTGGATCCCACTCACCAACCTATGAAAATAAGTGCTTAACTCAGCAATATAAACACATACACTTTCATCTGTCTTGCGTCTGCGCTCATGAAACTTTTTTCTGCAAGCTTCAGGTGTTAACTTAAAACATTCCAATAAACACTGTTTTACTTTATCATAGTTTAAACAATCAGTATCAGAGAATTTAGAAACAGCAGTTACAGCTTTGCCATGAATTAAGAGGGTCAGGAACTGTGCCCAGAGTCCTTGTTCAACATTATACTGTTTGCATAGTCTTTCAAATACATGAATAAAACTATCAAAATGATCATCCTCTGTAAACTGTGGAAGAAATTTATTGACCTTTATTGCTTCTGGGTTCAGTTATTTCCTTCCCCATTATTGCCATGACCCTGACAAAGAGTCAGCATCTCCCTCTCATATTGACACTGCTTCTCATTTTTTTCAGCCTCCAAACACTGCAGTCTTTCATTTTCTTTGGCCTCCGAACACCATAGTTTCTCATTTTCTTCGGCCTCAAAATGCCGCAGTTTCTCTGCCAATTCTAATTTCGAGCATTTGGCCTCCAGTTCAAGTCTTTTTAACTCCAGATGGATTTTTAAGTCTTCTGAAGAAAAGGTGAACTGTCCTGTTTCTGAGGGCTGCACATCCTCATTTGCAGACAGGTTGTCTTCCTGATTGAGGTCTGTTGTGTCACTTGCCCCTTAACACTGGACAGATAATAATTGATGGTAGTCTTACAAAAAGGCATCATTCCTTTTGATGTAATATAGGAAACCCGCAGATGTACCAAATGTGAAATGTGAAGAAAGCATATCAGAGAATACCAAAGGAAAACAAAAAGCAAAACCCTTTCTCATGAGAGAGAAATATTTCCTCATACCTAACAGTCAGCGTAGGCTACTGAGGACACTGTATGTGGAAAGAGCAGTACAGCCAGAAAAATGTGCTGCATAACCTGCATCTCCACACCCCGTTGTGTCACTTACCATTAACACTGGATGCATGGTGATTGGTGGTAGTCTTACAAAAAGGTATCATTCCTTTCTCTGTAATATAGGAAATCTGCAGATGTGCCAGAAATTACCTGCATTTTGTCCATCTTGCATGTTAAGCACAGGAAATGAGTAAGCTAGAAGCAAAGTTCTGCATCTCATGACAGTGGCAAACTAGATAAAAAGTGTTACTGTGATTTTTCCAGCCCTTCTGCTCAAGGCTCAGGAGCACATGAAAAACTGACTGAATCCCAGAAAGACAGAAAAGGCTCTAATTATCAGAATTTTTCACATGCTTCTTATTTACATATCATTATACTTTCATTAGCCTACAATCATCTCAGACTACTGTAAGTGCAACCAGTGTCTTTTCACTCCTCAGTTGTGTTAAGGTGCAGCTTGTGTAATTTTCCACCACACCTAAGTACAACAAATGTGAATACCATCCAACATTACATATTTGGATGTAAAATTAGAAATAAAAAGTCTTTGTAAACCTACATGTGTTTTGGATTATTTAGATGGAAGTTTTCACCCTCCCCCATCTGCTTGCATCGCTCCCTTACGGCGAGCTTTTATGTGTAAGTTAGACTTGTAATTTGAGACATTATTTTTTTTACTTGAAGCTACTAAAACAATGAATATGATGCTCTAGTTAGAAACTTTTTTTTTTTTTTGGGGGGGGGGGTATATGTAAGAAAGATCAAAGAACAAATACTGGTAAAATGAATGTTTATTTTCTTACTCAGTATAGGGCCTGCCTGACTCCAAAGGACATGCTCTCAGTGTAAGCAACCACTGACACTGAGAACAAGTCTTTTGGAAACTAGCCCCTATCCTAGCCCCACTAGTAAGCTTGTTTTTAGGTAAGCCTTACATCAAAGTAAGTCACTTGCATTGACAGCAAATCCTCAGGAATCACACGAGACTTAACACTTGATACCAACTCTTTAATCATAGCTGATCAAAACGTTAATATAGTAAAGAAATGCTAGAAAATATTAATTTCTGATCCATCTCTGTGGAAAATGTTACCATTGTTTCCTAATATTTAATTTAGTAAAGGTAATAGCCTAGCTAATTATTGGGGTAGATCTATGTTTGTTTTAAATGAAACAACAGCAATTAAAAAAAAATTGGCTTTAAAATGTCATACTATGGTTTCTAATTCATGCTGTATTTGGAGATATGTAGTTCCAACTTGTGATAGCATTAATGGGAAAAAATTAGCATTATTGGAATTTTTTCTGTAATCCAGAAAAGTTATTTATGCTTTGTCTTTTTCTTGCAATAACTTTTATATTGGTGAAACCAACAGAAAGTTAAGGAACGGTAACAGTAGTTCTGTGACAGAACATTTTATGAATTTTCTTAACAGGGAACCTACATGTTTAAAGGCAACTATTGTTTTTTTTTTTTTTTTGTAAACTTTATTTCATATATCTTAACATCTTGTCAAGCCATAAATAGACATGTTTCTAGCAGATCTTTAATGATTTTATAAAATCTAACTTTACGAGTAATTATTGATTTCCAATAGATATTTATGTACCTACTCACTATATCTGTATGATATTTTAACTAATTTGTTGGTAGATTCCATGTTTCCTTTCATTCTTAAGTTCATGGGATCATAGGAGATTACTAGGCTATTGACCCGGAAGTCATTTTAAGCCTAACCATTTCAACCCAATGTAATAGCTTAGAAGTGTTAGTCAATATCCAGGATTGCATTTAGTGATGACTGCCCATGTCCAGGAGGGTTGTGGGTGCTATCCCGGTAAGAATTTACGGTACCCATCCAGTCATCCAGGTTACTCTTGAACAGTGTCAAAGAGGTGCTTTGTTTCACATGAATTGGTAGCCTGTTCCAAAGACGTGGCAGTCGCTGGTAGATAATTCTGCCCTTCCAGCATGTCCTATCTAAGTTGCAGGCTATATTTAACTCCTTGGAACAAGTAACCCTTGACCCATTTGATTTACAGATATGCAGTAAGTTCATTAGGTTTGGGTCTTGGATTGCTTTGTAGGCCAGGCATAAGACTTCCCTAAGAAGTCTATCTGATATGGAGTACAGTGACAGGGACTTTAGTCAGTCCATGTAAGGTATATGGTGGAGGCCCTTGATCTTCTTTGTTAGACACTTCTGAGGTCTCTTTAATTGCTGCAGGTGCTTCATAAGGTACATGCTGAATGGAGCATTATACTCAACTATGGGCCGGATAACTGCGAATTATAGGGGGGTTATAACATATTTTACTCTTGAGGTGATACCTTTACTAATCAAGTATGCTACGTGGAAAGATTTCCTTGCTATGGTAGACATTTGGTGGTTGAAGTTAAGGTCGCAGCCAACCTTTTTGCTTTTGATTTCTTGTAATTTGTACTACTTTATTGGCTTTTTCTATTTTGTATACTGTAATTTGTTTTCTTTACATTGTGTTTTACTTACATTCTGCTTTTAATTTCATATTAAAACTTGGAAAGACACCACAGCTGTCTCCCTTGTGAATCAGACAGAAATTACAACAGGTCAATTAAGGAGTCACACAGACATTAGAACAGGTCAGTTAAGGTTTATTATCTGTGAAATGAGGTGGAGATAAGAACTAAAACTTCTGTTTAAAGGGTAAAAATAAAACATTTCAAAGTTTTAGTGGAAAAGCTCATCCAGACACTGCCACAGCTTCCTGTGAGGGAAAGGTTAGTTTGCTTCTGATTTCTTGTATTTTGTATTACTTTATTGCCTTTTTCTATTTTCTATACTGTGATTTGTTTTCTTTACGCTGTGTCTTACTTGTATTCTGCTTTTAATTGCATATTAACCTTGGAAAGAGACCACAGCTTTGTCTCTTTTGAGTCAGACAGAATTTTGTTACCACCCTCCCACCCTGTTGGTGTTGTGTTCTTAATCACAGCTGTCTTCTAGTTGCCTACCCCTTATGTTACATATCTCCTTCCCTCTCCCCTTTCACTGGCTGGTGTGAGTAAGCACAAAATTATCATTTTTGTGTAATTACTCCCCTTCAACTATTTAAATTTATTGGCCATTCCACTGTATTCTATAGAACCAGAATACAAAAATTCCCACTCCCTTTCAGTCTATCTTGCTCTTTTAAAATTAGCAGCGTTCCACTTAGACAGCTAAAACTTAAGTTACCCCCTTTCATATCTAACTGCTTAGTGGACACTGCAGTGTTTAGGACAGTAACCCATTTGTTTCATCTTATCTTTAAACATCTATTGCAAGGCCACCAGTTATTGGAGAGCACACTTTCTGCCTGTCAGTAGTCATCTTGGGATTAGTGCTTCTGTTTTCTCCTGGTGAGAGAAGGTGTACAGGGACATTATATCCTGGAGAATGTTGATCACCAGAAAGCCTAATAACTGCTTTACAGGTGTCAGCTTGCAATTTGTGCTTATATTCTTTCCTGGTGAGAGAAGAAGCAGAGTGCATTGATTCCTGACTGTTTCTGGTTGGACAGCGAGTGTCTGTGCTTAATGTTCCTGACTGGTCTAGTTGATATCAAAGGCATCTACCAGAAAAAGGATACAACAAGCCTACAGATCCTTGCATCATTTGAGAAAATACTGTGGATCACTAAACAGGCTGTGGCTTGCTTCTTATCTTGGGATTGGTGCTAATGTTTTGCTTCTGGTGAGAGAAGAAGCAAAGGAGTATTGTATCCCAACAGAGTGAAGCTGTGGTGAGACCAGCACTAGCAGCAGGCAGACAGTAGCTCATCTTTTCATCATTCCTGACAAGGTAATTCTTTGTTTTCAGTAAGTACTACTTAATTTGTTTCTAACTTCAGAATATCTGCCTAAATCATCCTTAAATTTTCAGGGTCTACATATACGTTTCCCCTCAAGTGTTTGGCAGTGCAAGGTACAGACTCTGAAAACTACAGTAACATTTTCCTGTAAAAGCATGATTTAAATGTCTCTAATATCTAGTTGCACACAGAACAACTAGCCTGCAGTAACAAGCACTGTCCCCATAGTTGCAAACCAGATACTCCTGACATTGATTGATATTCTCACTCCAACTGTCTAATAAACAAAAAGGAGTCTGTTGCCATGGATATGAACTTTCCCACTGTCTCTGTTACCAGCTTTGTGGATATGGGCATCATGAGGCAATGTAGAAAATGCCTCATGTTTACTGACAACCAGTTAATTATCAAGCAAACTGATATGGTATTTGAGAGATGTATTTACATAATGTTACTGGAGGCAAAGCTCTCACATAAAAGTGCTCCTAATGTCGGTAAGATTGTCAGTAGTTCACACGCACCCATCACACACAATTCAAAGCAGACATATGCTGAGGCACTTAAATGTAACCTTCCTAAACAACAAAGACCCTCTAGATGAAGTGCACATAACAAATACCCTCAGCAGCCCCAAATGCGCTGTTTCAAAACAACACCCACGTCAACACATAGAGCTACATCCCATGGAGCCTCTACCTCTAAGCCCATAAAGCAAGCCACCACACAATGCACCATTCTAGTCATTGGAGACTCACTCATGAGACACACTGATGCTCTTCTCAGCAGGCAGAGTAAGGAGAACATCACAGTCAGTTGCTTATCAGGGGCTAGGATCTGCCACATTACACATGCACTCAGGTCACTGGACCCAAGTACCAATATGACTCAGTCATAGTCCATGTGGGAGTAAATGACCTGAGATGTACCTCCCTAGACTATATGAAGAGAGGCATCATGGAGCTCTTGGAATATGTGTCTCAGGCTGATGTGAGCCTAGCATTGAGCAGCATTTTACCTTCTCCAAGGATGATGCCACAATACGAACAAAAGATTGAATTTAATAATCGGTTTAGTTTTTGCTGTTATTCTAAGGGGGTGCAATATTTGTCAGCATGGAAGGAGATGATCAACAGACCACTCTGCTTTGCCAAGGATGGTCTGCACCTCTCCCCTCTAGGCTTTCAAATATTAACTAAAACATTGTCTTCCCATAGTGCCTTTTTTTAGGCAATGCCAAACTGAAAGTACTTCCAACATAGCAAATCAAAATAAAGAAACTCTAAAGGTATTACTGCTCAATGCTAGGAGTTTAAACAAAAAACTCCACTCCCTAGAGGATCTCTTCACCCTAGAGAATGCTGATGTCTGTGCAGTCACTGAGACATGGTTTAAAGCTGCAGAGAGGGCACACCAACAGTGCAAGGTTATAATGCCTTCCACATGTTTAGACCAGCTACTTCACAGGCAGGGACTAAAGGAGGAGGTGTCACAATTTACATCAAAAATAAATATACCTCAAGGCTGGTCAAACAGGACAATGCTCTTGAGCTGCTCCATGTTCAAATCCCCACAGGAAAAATCCAATACCACTTCCTTGCAAGCTATAGGTCCCCCTGTATGACCCAGGAAGCCCATACCATGTACTTAAACTTATTAGAAACCCTAACCATCCAACCCAATACCATATTCATGGGTGAATTTAATTACCCCACTATTAACTAGGAATCCTATATGACACCAAATGTACAGGTAATGCAGATATTCCTGGATTTTGTAAACACAAACTCCCTGGACCAGATAGTCGATACACAAACCAGAGGTGGAACCATACTGGATCTAGTCCTCAGTAGTATGGAGAGTGCTGCACACCCCCTACTGTAATGTCTTCCCTGGTAAGGTCAGACCACAAAGTGGTCTCTTTTGAAGTAAAAATAAAACCTTGACCCCAGCTAAACTTGGAATATTCAGGAATTTCTCTAAGGTTAACCTCCAGCTATTAACTGATAACCTGGCAAAATTTTAAGCCCCCATTAACCCTGAGAACACTGCTGCCTATGCAGACTGGTTCACAGAATCCCTGTACAAGCATGTTAATAGCTGCAAAGAGGCAGATGTGCCCACCATGAAGAAGTACAGAATGGCCTCAAAAAACAAGCCTCCTGAGTGGAATCACAAAATCAATAGGCTGCATAACAGAAGGAAGAAATTCATGGAAAAAATTAGGAGGTGCAGCACCCAGCAGGATAAAAGCACTCTCATCAAACTAAACAAACAACTCATAGGACAAATATCTACCAAAGCTAAGTTTGAAGTAAGTTTGACTTCCCAGGCCAAGGACAACCACAAAACATTCTTTAGTTATGTCCACAACCTCAAAGGCAATACACAATTGTGTGCAGAGCTCATTGTAAATGGAGCCACCTATAATGAGCCAGAAAATAGAGCAAACCGACTGGCTAAATTCAGCTCCAACTTTACCCTTCTCTCCCCCTCCTCAATCTTGCCTCAGGAAATACCATCAAATATAACTCCCCCTACTATCATTAGAGAACAGGTCCTTAATTCTCTCTCTAAGACCAAGAACACTGCATCACTGGGCCCAGACAATATCCCAGGATGCCTTGTAAATAGCCTGAAACATGACCTATCAGAGTCTCTGGAATTAGTATTTAACTGTAGCCTCCAAACAGGTTTCATGTCTCATGAATGGAGAACAGCAATAGTCATCTCTCTGCACAAAGGTGCGCCGTCTACAGACCCTGGAAACTACTGACCCATAAGTCTTACTAGTCTTATATGTAAAGCCATGGAAAGAATTATCATGAAAATGATCAATAGAGATATAGTAACTCTCCAGACACTGGACTCAACCCAGTTTGGTTTCATCAAGGGCAGATCATGCCTACTGAAACTGGTGGACTTCTTTGAGAAGGTAACCAAAGCAATAGATGAGGGAAAATGGTTCACACTGCTTACCTTGACCTGGCCAAGGCATTTGACACATTACCCCACTCAGACATTGTTGACAAACTGAAGAAGTTAGGTGCAAACTTGTATGTCACCAGGTGGATATCCAAATGATTCACAGACAGGACCCAGGAAGATAGAATTGGGGAGTCCACCTCTGCAAAGAAGCCAGTCACAAGTGGAATCCCTCAGGGATCAGTCCTTGGACTGCTCCTTTTTGGCATTTACTTCTCTGAAGTCAAGGCCAATGTCAGTGGTCTCTAACTGACTAAATTTACAAATGTTTGCAAATTAAGAGCTGTTATTGAATCTAACACTGATGTGATATGATATAAATGTTCTCCAGGAGGGGCTGAGACAAACAAACAACTGGTGTCAGAGCCGTGAACTAAAACTAAATGCCAAGAAATGCATAATAGTATCCTTCAGGAAGTCATCCATCCCTGGTAACTGTCATATTGACAACATACCCCTTAGAGTTGACCCAGTAGTCAGTGACTTAGGGATACACATAGATAGTAATCTAGCCTTTGATCACCACGTGTCTACAGTAATGAGGAAATCATTCTATGTTGTGTAACTTATAAACAAAGCTATGGGATCTAAGTCCACTGAAGTCATTGGTCCACTGTATTCGGCATTCATCAGACATTTCATTGAGTTCAAAGGCCCCTTTGGTATGTACCTAACCATGCATGTCCAACAATTGGAATGTCCACAGAGGTTCCTCACTAAAAGAATACAGGGCACAAGTAAAATGCCATATGCAGGCCACCTCAAGTCCCTATCTCTGTATTCTGTCTCCTACAAGCTTTTGAGGGGAGATCTATGCCTGGCATACATAGCATTGTCAGACCCCACTCTGATGGACCTCCTGCATATCCACAAAACAAACAGCACCAGAATTACCTGTTCTAAACACTTAAACCTCGCCTGTGATATAAATAGGACCTGCTGGAGAGACTGTATGTATCCCAGAGACTGTACCATCAATGGAACAGGCTTCCCATCCATGTGAATCAGACTTACTCCTAACCAACTTTATGTGCAACTTGGACAATTGGATGGGGAACAGGAAATTCATCCCTGGTTTGGCATCTATGTCTCTAATGGACACATGCAACCTGTAAATGATTCTTCTGCCAGGCCTCTGCTTGTAAATGTTTCATCTCTCAAACCCCTGGTTACACTTATCAAGGGTATCAGAACTTGTCATAGATTTGGGATGCATGGCTAGGCTTAAAAAGGCCCTTGTGATCATTAGCGTAGTGAAAGACATGTGAACCTATGAACCTGTGATCCCATGTCCCTTGCCACTTCATGGGTACTTAGGATATTATTGTTGATTTGATAGTGCAAATAGACATTGGGCAGGATTCACGAAGCCTCCGTGTAAGAGTTATAACTCATATACGGAGGCTGCAGTTAAACGGAGTGATGTCAGCATACTCTGCATATTCATGAGAGCATGCTGAATCACACTTAAGGCCAACACGGTCCATGTAAGACAGTAGGGGGCGTGTCCGTAGGCCGAGCCCTGTAAGCGGACACGCCCCCAGAAGGTGAAAAGTTCCCAAAGTAAACACCCACGACAGAGTCCACGGAAATGTGAATAAACAGAACACAACACATGCCCCCACAGATTATGAACAGAAAACATATAAATAAACATGTTATATATTTTTTTAAATTGTAAAAATGTTTAACCGTGAGTGCGCTTGTTTGCGCGGGCGTGCCTGTAGCGCAGCTACAGTTAGCAGTCAGTGGGAAAGCATATAAGAACTAAATATGCAAAATAAGCCAGGAAGCAATAGCGTAGAGATGTTGGCTGAAGAGCAGGCATTCATGGTTCGAGCCCTCACAACACCAATTTTTTTATTTTTAGCAAAATAATCAGGAAACAAGTCCCTGACAAATATGTACACATAAAACCACATTTTATGTAAAATGTAATGAAATAGCCCATTTATATTGAAGAAATGTGAGGTAACAAAAGAATAAAAAATGCCAGATGTGCCCATAGCTGAGCTACAGTTTAACAGAGTGAGTGCATCTGCCCGTAGATGAGCAGTGGTTTAACTGGTGCAAAATGAGTGCCCGTAGCTGAGCAGTGGTTTAACACGCTAAATCTATGTGCCCCTAACTGAGCTGAGCATAATATGCGTGCCGATAGCCAAATGAGGCTTAAAGCATCGTACCTCGTTTGCGCGGAGCTGCGCACCGCGCAAACAAGCTAACCGACGGGCAACGTTGAGCAAGCCGTATCAAAACTGCCTTTACACAGACACACCCCTCAGCATGTCTAGACAGTCATGAAAAATAAAAAGCAGTGGCCAGGTTCGAACCCAGGATACTATACACCATAGTCAAGGTACTGAACCACTAAGCCATGACAGTAGTACCTATAAATGCAATAATAGCTAATATATAGGAATGAATACAAACTGGAGCATGACAATGCAGGTTTACTGAAGTTGATACAATTCCAAAATGGCCAATCACAGATATGCGGGAAAAACGGACTATATAAGCCCCATAGGCGGGAATACACAGCATAAACGATTGTAGAACTGACCTGCAGGCAGAATGACAGGATTTGGAGAGGGTAGTTGCTTTCGAGCACAGAGGTGGGGCATTGAGGAGTCCAGGTACATGGTCTGGCTCCTAGTCCATAATCATGAGGCCCAACTCATGCAGGGCCAGGTCCTCTGGGGAGCATACAGGGCCGAGGCGTGGGACCAGTTGGCTCATGATCTCACCAGTGCCACAGGGATTCCAAGGACTGGTGAGCAGGTCCATCACCACCATGCGGACCTGAAGAGATGCAAGCAGGACCAACTGAACCTTTGGATCCAGGAGGCCCGGCAAACACCCAACGCCCCACTACTGAGTAAGTTACATTTAATTATGTATGTAAGAAATTAAACTAGCTGATATTATGGAGATGTGTATTCCAATATTACTTCATTTATATTACAGCTGCAGGTGTCCGTTCTGTGAACCGCAGAGCCTATGGCGATAGGCTGGTGCGGTTTCGCCACCAGGCAGGTCAGTAATCCACTACCAGTAACTGTAAAGAAATATAAAAGTATGACAGTCAGCAAAAGAGTGCAGTGTAGTCAGTAAGGAATAAAATGTGCAAGTAACAGTGTGACAGTGTCTGCAACTATTGCTTGATTACAAAAGTGTGTTTCAGCCTGTAAGTTAAACCGAAAAATGAAACTGTCTGACATATATTCTGAAATAAAAATGCCCCACCTGTAAGAAAATAGTACACAACCTGCAGCAGGCTGAAAAGTATAGCTGCAGAAGATGATGAAATCACATGTGTGAAATATATCCCTGTTGAAATACTGAAACATGACAGAAGTGAGACTGCTGGAAAGGATTGTAATAACTACAGGTAAAACATGTCAATAAAGCCTAGAAGTAAGTACCATCCTGAATAGTAAAATGAAAGCAAGTGAGAGAGTGTGAGAAAGTGTCATGAATCCAGCAATACAGTAGTAATAACCCCTGAATAAAGTATACTGCAGTCAAGACAGAATGAAATGCATGTGAGAATCAAAACCAAACAGCGAAATCTGTTCAAAGTGTTGCTGCATCTGGAATGTGTATGCCAAAATCTGGATATGTTGCTCTCAGTCTGCAATATGCAGATAGGATGATTGTCTGAGATACCAAACATCCACACTTGTCTACAGCTATATAAAGCAAATGTAGCAGGATGATGTAGCTGAACAAAGCTAGATATGAATGTGTATGAAGAACAATAAAATGTATATTGATGTTGCAGTAACAGTCCTATCACCAAGTTGAAATAGTTATCATATAGGAAACTGTAGTTAGAACAGTAGTGTGTATATAACTGTAGCTATTAGAAATGTACAGCATATGTATTGTTATTCGAAGGTGTTAATATTATTTTCTTTACCCCACCCTATAACCACATATAACCCATTCCACGTGAAAATGGTATGTGCAATCACAATTAACACCCCTGGACATTTGTCCTGTTGGGTCATATATATTTGCATGTCCGTTGATGCATCTGCCCTGTTCATACATCCAAACCTGATGGCCTGTTGCCATCAATTAACCCTGCATGTTGTTGGACTGTGTATTTCTGGTCAAATTATGCATGTGTTATGCACACTGTTCAATGGTGGGAATATCTGGGTGTTTGGTTAATGGGAATACTAATGCATGCTGTTACAACTAATTGTGAATGGTATTATATGTCACTAACCCAAACTGTCATGGCATAATGCAAAACATAGGACGACAGGGAAGGCGGGTTCCAGCAGACCCACCTCTCCCACCTCATCTGGCGAGTGCACCTGGCACTAGTTCATAGGTTCATAGGTTGGTACTAGGCTATCAGCCCTAGGGCCTATACAAGCCTAGCCATAACAATTCCCTGGCTATTTCTTCCCACATTATTTACTTTCCTGGACCCCTGTCTAGCAGGGCGACTGACGTGATCACTGGGGTGAATTTCCTTTCTCCCATCCAATCATCAAGGTTCCTCTTGAAGAGGTCCAAAGAGGCACTCTGCTTGACATGTATGGGCAATCTATTCCAGAGTCTGGGGAGTCTCTGGGTCAGGAACCTATCCCTCCAGCATGTTTTGTTTATTGTGATGACAAGATTGAGATCCCTGGAGCGTGTAGCTCTGAGGGATTGGGATTTCTTTAATTGTAGCATGTCCAACAGCTCTAGGTTTGACATGGCCTTGTATGTTAAGCAGAGATCGCCTCTGAGTAGACGATATGCAACAGAGTATAGCTGGAGTTTTTTAAGGCGGTCAGCGTAGGGCATCTGCTTTAGGCCTGTGATTCTTTTAGTGAGGTATTTCTGAGGCCTTTCCAGTTGTTGCAGATGTGTTGAGAGGTACATACCAAATGGGGCATTGTATTCTATAATGGGTCTAATGAGGGATGAGTACAGTGGGACAATGACCTCCTTTTTTCTGGATGAAAAGCCCTTCATGATGAGGTGTGCCACATAGAAGGATTTCCTGACTGTTGTGGAGATGTGGTTATCGAAGGTGAGACCACTGTCCACCTGTGTCCCTAAGTCTCTTATCACACTTTCTGTGTTTAGTGTACTGCCACGTATATGGTAATTCATGGAACTAATTGTGAATGGTATTATATGTCACTAACCCAAACTGTCATGACATAATGCAAAACATAGGACGACAGGGAAGGCGGGTTCCAGCGGACCCACCTCTCCCACCTCAGCTGGCGAGTGCACCTGGCACTAGTGCCGAGTCCGGACCCTCCTCCAGTGGCCCTGTGCCACCTGCGGGTGGAAGAGCTGCAGGGGATGGGGCTCACCCCCCCCTCTGCAAGTGTGGCCGGAGGAGAACCACCACTCACCCTCCGTAGCGTCCAGACTGTGGTGCGTAAGGAGATTCGGGACTCTGTTCTCGAGCCCCTACGCCAGTTTGAGGCATGGGTGGCGCAACTAACGGGCATGCCTGTTGCCCGGCCTACACAGCCCCCAGCACAGCCCCATCCTGGGCAGTGAAGGAACAGTGGCAACTGCCTATGGGTGGGGATATCAGTTCCACTGTTGCCATCTGTGGGCTCATGGGCTCTGGATAACAAACCTCCGTCCCTGTCAATTGTGTAACCCCCCCACACATGTCATACACCGCCCCTGTATGCGTCTTGTTTGTCTTGTCTGTTTACCTACCCAACCTACCTCCCCAGCTGTACCAACTTCCTTCACCTGACATACCACTCTCACCTGAAAAAAAAAAAGGGCACTCTGTACCCACAACAAAATTACGCCCCATACATAGATGCCCATTCTGCACACATGTCTGCTGGACATGGAATCTATCAATTACAATTGGCTGTACAACAAGTATTATTGTTGTCCTGACACCTCTCTCAGGGGTGGAAGGTTTCAAATGTCACACCATATTACATACATATGCACAGCTGTTGCTGATGAAGAAATGGGCAGCTATGGGCCTTACCTACATCCCGCCTGCAAATCCCAAGCTTGTTTCCCTACTGTCTTACCCTCTTTGTGACCCCTTTTTCACCACTTTCCTGTCTCCCCATTTTCTTTTTTTTTCAAAGAAAATAGCGTGGGTGTGCGCCAGAGTAAGCACCGTTAAGCGGTTGTAAGCGGGTGTGCGCTTGTGTGCGCAGAGCTAACCGCCAGTGCACATGCGTGAGCTCCATGCAAACCTACATAAATAACACCTTTAGTATTACAATTGTTCATGCAGCTGGTCTTTCCTCCTTTGGATTATCGTTGGTCCACGCAGACCAGCACTAACCCGGTTACAACTGCTTAAAAGTGCCTTAGTCATTTTGATTGACAGGTCCTGTACTCAGTTCAAAAGCAAAATAAAATCCCACTGTCAGTCCCGAACCCAGGAAACACTAGTCTGTATGACCTACCACTAAGCCATGACTCTTATACAAGAACATTGTGCCAAAATAAATATAACATGTAATAGGGATGAATGTAAAGGGAATATAGGATGTGTAGTACACAAAGCATGTCATTTAGAATTACTGTCGTCAAAACTACTGGATTTCCATAATAGTAGTGTGTGAACAGAAACAGCCATGCTAGTTGGTAGCTTGTAGATAATAATGTCAGTTAAAGTACATATATAAATGTATGTATATGTACATATATATATATATAAATATATATCTATATATAGTTGTAGGAGTCATTGTGCATACACACTTGCTACAGGGAACATGAGAAAGGAATGGAGAAATGTGAATATACAACACAGCCTGAATCATGAGAGAGATACTAACCTTTACACTCACAGAACACTGTCCACAGCATACCGGCATGATTCCCGCCCTCACAATCTGAAAGGGCAACGCCTATCCCACATACCCTTTTATAGCACTGACCTGAAATCACAGTGAGAACTGCAATCAGTACACAACTGGCTGCATGCAATTAGCAAATGCTGGCTTACAATTGGTGCAGAGGCCATCACATGGACCTATGCAGATACCTACAAAAGCATCCAGTGCTAACACTCCACACATGCAATACATTCATTGCACTGTCTGGAAGCAGACAGAGGGAGAGCGAAGTGAGAGAGAGAGAACAAAAAAAAAAATTATACACTGTGACTCTGTCACCCGAAGCTGTCAGCAGTGACAGTAGCAGCAGCAAGCAGAAGCAGTGGTAATGCAACCAGCTGCGACAAACACAGGTAATGCAAAGTAGCAGATTAATAGTGTGCATACTGTGAACCCTCCAAATGTGTCATAGGTCTGTATCCATAGGTATGTCCATGTGATATGTTGTGTGCACGTAGTTCCACCAAAAGGGGATGACCATACATTACATGTCAATCAGTCTTAGGCCATGATCCTGGCAGCAGTTGTCTGTGCATTGCCCCAGCAATGGCTGTAGTGACTGCTTTAAAAGGTCAGCCAGGTTCAAAAGGCAGGATCAGCCCATCACAAAGGCACACTGGCTGGGAACAAGGGTCTGCAGGTACCCGATATCACTGCATATGCATCCCATACTGCATAATTCCATAGCTTAGCAGACCAGGCCCGTTATGCATATGATGTGGTAATTCCCAGGGTCAGTCAAGGTGCCCCCTTAGTGGTGTGGGACCACTGTTGCTGTATGCCACTGTCCAGGTACATATCCTGTAGTACGGCCAAGATAAATTATCAGTGTTATATGCGGTTGTATGTCCTCTCGGAGTGCAGGTAGCACACATCCAGGGATACCATGAGGTCACAGTGATGCTGTGTGTTCTTCTCTGCTGAGGGCAGCCCTCACCTGGACATGTGAGATGATAGGGAGGTTACATCCAGCTGTGATAAATATTTCAACTGGTGGGGGAGAAGGAGGGGGGATACGTGCACCGAACATGTCTGCAAGATTGTTGCCAATATCCATGTGTTTGGTGAATGTTAAGTAGGTGTGTATTAACACAGAGCATATCTGAGGCATGTGATCCATATGTGTAACATAACTGAAGAAGGCCTTGTGGTCATCCATAGTGTTTGTGTCCATTTCCCTCCCAGAGTAGGCCATGGCCGTTGTTATGACGGACCGTAGCGTAGTACCAGTGCTGACCACAGATGCCTTCCCTTAATGTGAATGTGCTCTGTCCTGCAGTAGCCTCCTGCTATTGTTATACAATCTGCCTCAGTCTGGGGTCCACCGGACAGGATGCCTTACCTTTGTGCATAGGGTCTGGGTTAGAAATGGGTGTGCAAGTTCCATGCAATCTGTGGCATGTCCATGGTAGGCATTTGCAAAGGGGTCAGCAGTGTGGCTTGTGGCTTCCACTGGCCCAGTGTGCTGCATGGATACCATCTCAGTCCCAGCAAGTGAATAACTGCCTAATCACATACATATCAAAGTAGTCTACTGTGCTGGTGGTGGTGGTGGGATATGTATATCCAGGCCGAGAAACTTCTGTCCACATCACAGTAGTGGACGGTGTCCCACATACAGTACCTTGGGATGAACCCCCAGAGTGAGGTTGTGCATTGCACCTGTCAGTGTGTGCTGACTGATGGGGCATGCTACTATGTTGTGTGGAATGTGGCAGGTATTGTTGCACAGGTGTTGGCTGAGCACTGATATCTGGCCATGCACCTGTGTATCCACCACGACACACACACATGCAACATATGGGAGTAGTAGTATATCACTACACATGAGTATCATGTATAGTATGTGTGCCATATATTGCTGACATGGTCTACTGATATCCTGTTTGTGTTCTCTTCCAGGGAGATGGCACATCAGCGTAACCCTGCCTACTCTGTGGCGGAAGACGAGGAGATCCACCAGAGCCTGGTGCGGGAGTATGACATCCTGTTTTCCCGCACCAGTCAGAATCAGCAGGAGAGGGCTGCACTGTGGCAAGACCTTGTCCGTAGGGTAAATGATATTGGCACGCATAACAGGACATATGAGCAGGTACGACATCACTGCAGTAATTTAATCTGAAGTGTCCATCAGCGTGCATCAGATATCCACAGGCAACAGGTCGCCACAGGAGGTGGGGTGGCCACACATCCCTCCCTCACCAGACTGGAGGGGCTACTCCTAAGTGTTGTGGATCCAGCCCCGGAACACCAACAGCAGTACACCTGCATTATGATGGAGGCTGGTTCCACACAGCAGCACGACATGGAGCGTGCAGGTAATATGCCATATGTACACTTGACTGTTCTGTACACTGTAACATATGCAATATCAATGGCACAGTTGTGCCCACTGACATTAATCTCATCATTTCTGCAGGTCCCTCCGGGGTTACAGCAAGGCAGGCCATCCATGCTGGTGAGTGTGTTTGACATAACATATAATAGTCCTGATAATGCTAGTAACAGTAGTGTAACTCAGTAGTGCTCTGTGTGTATACTGCGGGGTGTGCATGTGTGCATGTGTGCAGGTGTGCCTGTGCCCATGTGTGCATGTGTGCAGGTGTGCCTGTGTCCACGTGTGCATCTGTGCATGTGTGAATGTGTGCCTGTGTCCACGTGTGCATGTGTGCATGTGTACACATGACCACGTGTGTATGTGTGCATGTGCCCATGTGTGCATGTGACCACATGTGCATGTGTGCATGTGTGCATGTGTCCATGTGTGCATGTGTCCACGTGTGCATGTGTCCACATGTGCATGTGTCCACGTGTGCATGTCTGCATGTGTGCATGTGTGCATGTCTGCCTGTGTGCATGTGTGCATGTGTGCATGTGTGCCTGTGTGCATGTGTCCACGTGTGCATGTCTGCATGTGTGCCTGTGTCCATGTGTGCATGTGTGCCTGTGTCCATGTGTGCATGTGTGCATGTGTCAATGTGTGCATGTGTGCATGTGTGTAGAAGTGCATCACTGGTAACAATGTCTGGAGACTGTAAACTGTGTTTCCTGTCTTCCTCCCACAGGTTCTGGGGCTGCTCTGGTGACCTGCAGCAGGGAACCTGAATCCTGTGCCACGGTCACTGGTAATGATGATATTTGTGTAATGGTACAGGAAGGTGTGTCAGGGTCTGCCATTGGTCAGCCAATTGACAGTACACAGCTGTCAACCCCATCATTGTGCACAGTCATCCTGCCAGTACATCCTTTGTCACCATTGTCCCTAGGTGATGGACAGGATACAGTGGGCATAGACCAGGGTAGTGTGGTACCTGTGGCACATGCATCCCCACACAGCAGCCATGGGCAGGGTCCTCCGATGGTACCACACAGACAGTTGCCCATGGGTTCTCGTGGGAGCATCCGTGGGCGTACTGCCTCTGGCCGACGTGCCCAAAGAGGTCGGTCAACCTCAGCTATGTTTTGGACTGTCATGCAGGCACAGTCACATATGGAAAGGTACACCAGACAGGGTCTGAGGGAGCTGAGAGCATGTCACACAGCCATGACAGGCAGTATGCATGACATTGTGGATGCTATCCGTAACTTCACCGATGTCATAGACAGACGTTGTGGGGACATATTACAGCAGTTCCACAACCAGATGTCCATGAGCCAGAGCAATGGTGGGCATTTGCGGCATCGACGTGGCCGTATGCCGGCAGCAGCAGCAGCTGGCAGTCGGCGTGGATGACAACAGGCTCACGCATGCCCCCATAGTGCCAGCAGCAGCCCCAGCAATGCTGGGTCTGTGCTGTCATCGGAACACCCCAGGAGACCACGTGCACGTGGATCTGGACAGTCCCAACAGGGACTTGTGTCCAGTCAACAAACTCCCGCTTCTGATGACAGTACCCAGTCTGGCTTAGTACTGGATACAGTCCGTAGCACCCCTGCCAGGCACAGGTACCGTGTCCGTGCACACAGACACTGATCTGTATGGCCTGCCAGGTGCAGTCTGTGGCTGTCCACAAACCCCTGTATATGGCAGCCATGAGGTGGAACTGTGTGCGTGCATACACACATGTGAAATGTTAACACCTAGGGTGACCACATACACGCACACACTGCACCAACACTGCCCCACCCTGTACTGCTGCCCCTCACCAACACACATACACACACATGTCAAATGGTGGTATCAGTGGCTGACTCAGGCATACCTAATCCACACCCTGTGCATATGATGACACTGTGCCACCTCCTGCAATCTCCAACATCATTGCGGGAACAGGTAAACACGTTGCTGATGCACAGGGTGACTACATAGAAGTGTATTAGTAGTATCATGTTGGTAACAGTACAGTGTGCTGCTATGACTGTGTGTTTATCCCAGCATGCCTGCTGCAGTAACTGTATGAATGTCCTGAATTGTTATCTGCACCCATAGTACATACCAAAGTATAACAGCTGCACATAATTGCATGCCGGTGGTAAGATTGTCAACAGATAGCCGTATACATGGGTAGCACAGGGGGAAAGCTAATGCAAGTAGTGATATGCAATGGTGGACATGTACAGTAATGGTGTCAAGTTGCCCACAATGACTATGCCATGTGGATGTTGGCGCATGTAGATATGTGTGCAGTACCAATGTAATCCAAATCACAAATAAGTATGACATAATATCAGTTCTACCATGGGCATCTGCGCTGTGTATTCCTGGGTACATGTTGATAGTGCCTACATATTTGCATTGTTACTTACTGTTATTGTTACCCCTTCTTTGTTGTACAATGCACTACTTCCAGCCCTGTTTACTGTAGCTTTGTTTGCATGCACGTTCGCTTGGGGTTCCCTGGAACACTGCTTACACCTGCAATGCAGAGTTACAGTGCTTCTGTAGACTTCTAGTGACATCTGCATAGCGTACGATACGTATGTCAACTTTACACATGACAGAACGTCACTGTCTGTCCTGTACGCATATACGTTGCCTGTGACACATTGCACACGTCTTACCTGGCATTTACCCACATGTACAGTCACATATGTCACTGCTATGAAACAGTAGCTGTACACCCACACATACACACCTTCAGTATGTTGTTCCCCATTGGCCCTATGTGTTGGTACTCACCATGGCAATCACACTACTAGGGTAGCATGTGCAAAGGTAACCTGTGAATCGCCTCTATGGTCCAGTTGTGGTTTATGTGAGTCATGTGTCAGTGTCACAGCTGCCACATGTATGCAGTCAGCCATCACCCTTGGCCAGGAACGTACAACACATGTGTGGGATGCCACCACACAGCCAATCTGGGGACTAGTCTCTCTGAACCCAGTAATGCCATACCCTGTCAGGTGGCATGTCATATATACTACATCCTGGACAAATGTCAACCCCAATCCCTGCTGCTACTATTGATAATACCCCTGAAGATGTTCCTGATAGTTTTCACCAGTTCTTTACTGAGACATTTCAGGCCCTAGCTAGCCATCTACCTCCTAGCTCCCCTGGTCCTGAAAGTAGCACCCCTAGAAACCTACTTGCATTCAGCTGCCAACCAGTCACCACTTCACTTCTCCATACCTTGATTGAAACAGTGAAACCCACTACACTTTCTGCTGATCAACTCCCTGCCGAGTACCTATCAAAACCAGATGATGCTATTGCTTACCCCGTCTCAAAGGTAATCAAACGAACCATGGTAGAATCTAACTTTCCCACCATCTGGAAAATGTCATATGTAATCCCACTTCACAAAGGAGGCAGCTCTACTGAATTCTTCAGTTATAGGCCAATAGCTGTACTCTCTCCACTTGCAAAAATTATGGAAACTTTCGTCATAGACAATTCATGCACCACCTAATCCAAAATCGCATTATGGCAGACACTCAGCATGGCTTACATCCTCATCACAGCACTACTTCAGGCCTCCTTGCCTTTACTAACACCATAAACCATACTTGCAACACTAATTATATATCCTCAGACCTCTTTTTGGATCTTTCCAAGACATACGATATGGTTGATCACCAACTTGTACTCCACACTCTGCAAACACTGTCTAGATACTGGAGCCTTCCAATGGTTTCAATCCTACCTACACGGTCGACAGCAGGCTGGCCTCTGGCAGAACAAACTCTCTAACCTTCTACCTAACACCCTCAGAGTACCACAAGGCTCTATACTAGGGCCCTTGCTGTTCTCCATCTTCATTAACGACCTTTATACTGTCATCCCAAAAGTCAGCTGTATCCAATATGCTGAAGACTCTACTCTGATCTGCTCAGCCACATCTCCAGTAGAGTTATGGTCAGCTACCCAGACCACCTTTAATACAATAGAAAACTGGCTTTCTGAACATCGTCTGATCCTAAATCCCAAATAAACTAAACTGCTGTTATTTCACCAACACGTAGGTCTACCACTTTCACCGTTACCATAACATCAACTGATGGCACAATAATCTCCCCTGACACATCTACTAAACTATTAGGTGTCATCATAGAGAATAATCTCAAATGTGACCTACATGTTAACCAAATTATCAAAGCCATCAATAGAAAACTAGGGTCACTTTACAGAATTAAAGCCTTCCTAGCCCCTCCAGCTAACGGTGCCATAGCTCCTCACACCTTGTTTCAACCCTTCTGTATGCATCCCCTCTACTCTCGAATATGAACAAGACTGTCCTTAACAAACACTCAATTTGCTACAACCACATTGCCAGGTTTGCCACTGGGCTGCCTTTTAGGACACATCATTGCATCAATCTAAATCAGCTTGGTTGGCTTGCAATACCCAGCCTAATACAGTATAACCAACTGATTATGGCCTATAAAATCCTCTATAATCCAGACAATACTCCTGCACTTCAAATATCACCCACTATAACAATCCTAGACCACTTCGATCCTCTAACAAACTACTAATTCAAACTAGCAAGTTTAATAACACAGCCGGTGATTCTCTCTTTGCAAACCCTGTAAGTAGATCCTGGAACTCACTTCCAGCTGATATTACCCTACCGTCCACCTTAGGTCAATTTAACACTAGACTCAAACAACATTTGTCACTTAACTGGCTATGTCAATGTATCAAGCCTGGCTAACTCGAATGTGTAAAATCTGTGAACCACTTTACTGTGTAATTTAGTTTAATCCTGACTTGTGCTCAGGACTAACATTAACCTGTGGAACATGTTTGACTTGCTTACTTATGTAATCTCTGTAAATAATCTGTTTGTAATATGTAATGCTGGTATTATGTAATGCTGTATCTGCTACCCTCGTAGCTTGTCTCCATGGGCCTCCCCTGGAAATGGACATGCATCCAGGCGGACTATCCCGGTCAACAAATGTAGGATAAATAAACAAATAAATAAAATATATTACAGTGACTACAATACAAGTCAGACATTGATACGCACTGACAGCATGCTGAACACACTGGGGCATACATGGGGACTCAGAATAGCAGCCTGCCTGGGCATCACACACCTCCGCAGCTGGCACACAGGCATATGTTCCGTCGGAACAGAGCACATGCCACACATGGCATGCACATCCCCTGTGCCACACACTCACAGCCTGTAGGGCTACACAACACACCTGCTACAGACGTGTCAGGTACCTGTCTTGTGTGCTGCACTGGGGTCCCGCTCAACAGGCTGTATCTGGTGAAGGTCACAGTGATATGCCTCAGGGGCACTATGGTCCACCACAGAACACATGCATACAGGTCAGTCAGAGGCATGGACACATATGACTCACTCATTGACCATGCCAGTATGGCTGCCTGAGACATACCTCCCTGGACTACATGATAGGGAACATAGAATGGATCTCTCAGCATGTGGCACAGGCCAGTATGAGCCTGATGTTGGTTGCCAACATACCCTCACCAGGTATTCTACCACTATATGTGGGAAGGGTGTTGTATGTCTACATTATGCTCAGTCTCCACTGTCATTCATAGGGTATCCACTGGCTGTCAACGTGTGCTTACATGCTAGGGAAGCCACAATGACGTGCAAGGGTCATCTTGCACGTGACACCCATGGCCCGATGTATAATGGCAAAGCTCCTTGGTACACACATACTGCCTTATGCTGCAGGACATGGTTTACATAGCCACCTCCATAGGTATCACACAGGTTAGGACACTAACAGTGCTGCTACACAACAACAGCAGTGTACACCGGAAGATGCTTGCACCAGACACTGCCCTCAGCACGGTGAACTGCAATGTCTGTGCAGTACCAGATTCATGATTCATGGCTCACAGGTGTTACCCATCACTGACAGGTTATGCCCCATACCATGCCTGTCGTCCCCTACACATGTAACATACATGGATAGGGGGGTGGTATCCCAAGGTACCACAGATACACACACCTCCAGGTTGCTGGCACAGCACAAACCATCAGGGCCTACTCATGTGCAGCTAACAGTGTGTCGGACTGCCATCTGGTTCATAGCCTGGCACACACAACCCTCCCATACACAGGAAGACCACCTATCCTCCATAACAACACTGGCAATATGACAGTCTCAAGAACTATGTTTATATGGCTGGACTGCATCCAGCCAAACATTGTGTGTGAGCATTACTGTAGTTACAACACACTAGTTGAAGGGTTCACAGCATGTGGTCACTGAATTGCAGTGGAATGACATGTTACCACTACCACAACAGGTGGGAACATGCAGCACCTGTACATCGACTACATGTACACTATATGGCCCAGACCAGATGTGTATCCCCTGCTGTAGGTATTTCACCATAGACACCCACACTGTATAGAGACATACCACATGCGGACCCTGCACAGTAAGACACAGTCATATTGGTATACATTGCAAATACCATTTATCCACTCGAGGCATGTGTCAGACATGGTAACTACTGCAGGTCACAGGTATTTATGTGTATGTGTCACACACATACATCATGTGTGCAATGCCATTGCTGGTTTAGGCAATGGCATGCATTGTTATGTACAAAGACCCACACAAGGTTATACTGTGTGACACAACCACACATGGCAGTTGTGGGTTACCAAAACATACATATCTGTACTCTTATAATGGTAATAGACACAGTAGCAGAGCACACTATTGGCATTACTAGCCAACTAGCCCTGTTTGGCTGTGCTGATAGTGTGGTGACATACCCTGCATTTACTGGGGGAGTATGCAGCATCTGGTGTATTGTAGTGTTTGCCAAAAGATCTGTTCTCTCACACTTGCATTTACACACACCCTACTACCCCCACACACACGCACACTTGCCATTTGCAGGATTCATTCCTCTACCTAACTAAGTCATGACACGTGAGAGAGACGCATTAGTGAAGTGCACTATTCGGTTTACTAAATAGTTCCTCTTCTCTGGCTGTACTTATAATGTGCTGACAACATCTGTATTTTGAAAGGGTAATGTGCATCAGGTAGTGTGATCTCCTGATTGCCAAAACTCACATGTTTTTCATACGGAAATGCACACACACAAACTCCCCACATCCAAACACACACACATGCCATTTATAGGTTTCAAACTCCTAACTAACTACATTACGGTACTCGGGAGAGACACATTAGCAGAGTGTGCTATTCGCATTACTGGGAGGCTTCCTTTCTCCTGGTGTACTTATAGGGTGCTGACATCATCTGTGTTTAGAAAGGGGAGTGTGCATCCTGTAGTGTGTTCTCCCAGTTGCCAAAAGGGACATTTCCCTCACACAAATTTGTAAACACACTAACCCCCCTCATCCAAACGCACACACTTGCCATTTGCAGGATTCAAACCACTACCTAACTATGTTATGACACTCGAGATGGACGTATTAGCAGAGCGCGCTATTCGCATTACTGGGAAGCTTCCCTTCTCCTGCTGTACTTATAGGGTACTGACATCATCTGTGTTTAGAAAGGGGAGTGTGCATCCTGTAGTGTGTTCTCCCAGTTGCCAAAAGGGACATTTCTCTCACACCAATTTGCACACACACACTAACCCCCCTCATCCAAACACACACACTTGCCATTTGCAGGATTCAAACCACTACCTATATTATGACACTCGAGAAAGATGCATTAGTAGAGCACGCTATTCGCATTACTGGGAGGCTTCCCTTCTCCTGCTGTACTTATAGGGTGCTATCATCTGTGTTTAGAAAGGGGAGTGTGCATCCTGTAGTGTGTTCTCCCAGTTGCCAAAAGGGACATTTTCCTCTCACAGCCTTTCACACACACAAACCCCACTCACACACTGAGCATTTGCAGGATTTGAACCCCTACCTAACTATATTATGACACTTGAGGGAGACACATTAGCGGAGTGCACTATCCGAATTACTTAGCATCTGTTCTGCACCTGTAGTATTTCTAGGGTGCTGACACCTTTATTTCTACAGAGGTATGTAGATGTAGTACTACCTGTCAGGTGAGGGATAGCATATATATGCATTTGCAGCCACCTACGTCAGGGTCAGATATGCACATTGCACTGGCAGGTTATGTTATATACCATGCTTTGGGACCACAGGACCTGTAACACACAACACAACCAGTCCAGAACACCACACCCACATCCAGGACACACACTTAGCTTCCCTGGGAACAGTGCCAGGATATGCAGGTATTCACATACACCATTCCAGTTGTTAACATCAGGTACAGGCATATTGTGTGTGAGAACTACTCAGGCCTCTACCACTTTACCCTACAGCCACTACAATTTGTGTGTCCATGTGCTATGGCAGAACCACACACCACAGCCACATGGGTGAATACATATTGCACCTGTCCATCTGCAACGTGGGTACTCAGTGTTCCACACCAGAGGTAGAGCACCATTGTTGATATCTGACCCTACCCACCTTTCCCTGGACATCCATATCTCATCTCCACCCCCAGGCAAGGTTGTCATTGCACACAAACTGTATTTAGCACAAGCAGACTCTACACTTGTGTAGACTGGGGTGGATGACTTCAGAGGACCCATGCTGGAGGACTATACTGGCCACTCAGCATAATCCTTGACAATTGCATCCTATGAGCATGTGTACAGTTTGCATTGGTCATGCTATCTCACATATACCCATGACTGCTCCACAACAAGACACCTGTCAGCCGTACACCAGCCATATATGCGCCGTTCAACAGACAGAGTGACCTAATACATTGCAGAGCTGTAGCCCACAGAGGGAGGACATCTGTGGACAGTTCCGGCATGGCACTTCATTCACACATACTCATTACAACACAGTGTTGACAGTGGAATCGTCCAGAGAATGCAGATAGGGCTCCCCTCAGTCTGTTATTGATGGACACCTACTGTCAGAGATCCTCAGCAACCCTCTCACAGCACACACCGACAACATGGCTGTGGCTTAGCACATTCAATCCCTGAGACCTCCACGGTGCCCCTGCTTGACAGAGGCACAGCTCACTAGCCTCACATGTTGCCTTCTGTGACCTACTTTACAGTGGCACAGTAGCCTACTATCCTGGGGATGCAGATGCCAAGCACACTCTGGCTGAGCTGTCATTCCCTGGGGCAAGCCTAGTATTGACCTCTACACCCATTTGTTCAATTGTCGGATGCACAATATTTGTTGTGCTGTTCTACTGTTTGCAGGTCTTTATTGCCATAGCATTCCCTGTTCCTATGACCAACTTGTGTATCTGTGGAAGATGTTTGCATATGATGGCAATCCACTATATCACTTATGTCTCTGTGGTCATTTACTGTGTGCACTGGGCTGATTGCTGTGTTGTGGCTGGTTCCTGGACTGACACATACAAATACCAGATATGTGTGGCCAACTGCTAAACGGAGATATGGCCTAAGTGTGTGAGCATGCCCAGTTCAGCCTTTCCATGGCATGTTGTCTGACATATGCCTCATTTATCAAAGTGTGCAAGCATGCCCAGTGTGAGCTTTCCATATGTTGCACTCTGAAGTCCACCACATATTTGGGTGTGTGTGAACTTCGACAATATCACACGTTTATGATTATGTGTTGGGTGTCATGTTGTGTACTAACTGGCCAACTGCTTCATGTCTGCCACAACAGGGATTATACTGTGCCTGCAGGGATTGCATGGGATACTTTGCAGACAGTTCTCAACATACTTTCATAATGACCTAACACTGTAGTACCGTATAGTGTACTGGTTCGGTACTTTCACTGTGGTGGACAGTATCCTGGGCTTTAGTCCTATGACTGCTTGACATCTTCATAGTGAGCACAACAGACTGTGTAGGGGCCAGTTGTGCACATATGACCATGTTGCAATATGTTCAGATATGGACTACCTACACCAGGCTCGTCCAACATTGCTAGTGTATTCCACAACATGGGTGAACATTGGCAAACACTAGCGATGTTCCCTAGGCCATTTCTGATGCTAGTCACAGGGTGTGTTTGTCCTTCGACACACATTGTAACTGGAGTTTGCCATTACATATGTCATGGTTAGTATACTGTGCCTCCGTCTACCTCTGACATAACAGTGATACCCAGGGTAGCCTACCATCTCCCATACACTCATCAGGTTGCCTCTTGAGGGGTGTCGATATGTGGCTCTCTGGCTGACCTGTACCAGGAGTTTACTGAAGTGTGGGGTGCCTTCTGTGTTATGGATCATTCTGTACAGCTTGTCCTATGTATGTCAGTGCTGGGGTTCAGGTCTCTCATGTGCATAGCTCACTGCCATTCAGATTGTACAAGGTGCAACATGTTCATTCATTCCAGGTTGGACATGGCTTCATACATCAGGCACAGCTTTCCTGTAGCTGGGAAGGATGGCGGTGTGTGGGGCTGCAGTTTGTTTACTCAGGCAACACATGGCATCTGTTCATGCTCTTTGCTACCCCTGGTGGGGTACTGTTGTGGACTTTTCAGTTGATGGAGGTGTCTGCTGCGGTATATCCCACAGGGGCTATTGTAGTCAGTTGTGATGCTGATGGAGGATGGCTGCAGAGCCACAGTGAGTTCCCCTTATCTACATCTGCCAACCTTCATGTTTGGGTGGGTATATGGTACATGTTTCTGCAAACACTACAGCCACATGTTTGTCCAGTGCAGGATATTTATCACCTTTTGTACCCAGGTCTCACATTACATGTTAGGTACCTCATGGGTTAACACCTGTGTGGTAATTTATGGGCACTTACTGTATATCCACGGTGGTTGTCTATACACAGTTCTGCAATTAGCTTGCTGACATGGCTATGGCTACAGTTGTCTGTTTGTAGGTGGCCCTTTTGTTGGTTGCTTGTGTCAGCTGGGGGGCGGATATGGTGGGCTGTTTGTACTCCTCTGCATACATGCTCAGTCACAGTCCTTCCATGTTGGCCTATACCTATGGGACATGTATACAGAACGGGGGGAGGCAAGACCAGGCCTTGTGGGATGCCACTCATATCCGCTTTGTAGTCTGACATGGATGCGGCATGTCTGACCATGTCAGTTCTGTCCTTGGTCTGCTTTGCAACCCCTCTACTGACATAGGGGTGTATATTTAAGCTGGTGAACATATCCATACTGAACTCGTACGGTATTGTCTAGAAGCATGTGCATGGTCCAGCTATGCTGTGTGGACCACATAGCCCTCATCAATGACCTTAATGACTGCTTCAAATGGGTCAGACATGTTTAGGGGCCGGTTCTGCAGTTACAACAGCCACAGTGTGTAGGGTCCAGTATCAGTAAGTCCACAATAGCCTTCTGTCTGCGGTACATACTGATCCTTTCCATAGCTGTGCAGAACAAGCTTGTCAGGATCCTGGGGTGGTAGTTTGGAGTATCCATTCAGGCAACACCTTTGTTGTGATGGACCACTGTTGTTGTACACTGCTCTTTGGGTACATATCCTGTGGTAAGGCTGACATTGGGCAGTAGTGTGATTTGGCATTCCATTATTCTTGGGGTCCATGTTGGCCTCAGCACAGGACACCATCATATACCTTTGCTGCTGTGTGTTCTGCTTTGCAGATGATGGCTGTTACCTCAGCATCTGCAATGTCAGGGGACCATCTGCTGGGATATGTATTTTGCACTCGGGGGGGGGGGGGTGTTTGCACTGCACCTGACAGGTTGTATGTTAGCAATATGTGTGTGTGTTTGGTATGTTGTTTGTAATATCTGTGTGATTCGGAGCATATCTGTGGATAAAAAACCAAAGACAAGCAAAGAATAATCCACGACCTTGAAGAAAGGAACCGGAACTTCTGCTAAAGTCCACAAGACTGTATTTTTATTTCTGAAGTATTCCAAAAGTCACAGATAAAATCACACAAGCGCTTTCGCTCAGGCAATCCTGAGCTTTATCAAGTGAAAACAAATTGCAGTGTGCAGTAACCTCCATTAAATAGCCTGGCAATTATACAATTAATTAATTAGTAAATCTAGTACTAAGGTGTGGTGCTTTAGAGTTGGGTGTTAAAAAAGTTAGTCATTATATCAACTCAAAAAATGAAATGGTTTGCAATAACATATGCACTTAAATAAAAATGACTAACCATAAAAAACATTTTAAAATGCCAGTTTCCTAGGTTTCAGGACATAAAAGTCTGATGTCTGATTGGGGTTGTAGATTGTTAAAGAATATGCTTAAAGATGTGTTTAGATTGTCAGTGAATTGTTAAAAATTTTTTTTCCTTATTACTTTACACTGATAAAAACATGCAATAAAATATGCGTGAGATATTTTTAATGCCCATCCATATAACATTTCATATAGAATTTGATTTATTAGTCGGAATCCTATAACCGTGGATGTTCAGTAATTTAATATGCTGTGTGGGGATGCTGTGGTATGAAGGGGGTCAAGTGTGAGAGTTATAACCTAGCCCTCCTAAGCTTGAGGACCGGTTTAATGCTGATCATCCCATTCAGACCTGGTGGCTTCCCTGCATTCAATCTCAACTGCCATAATAGTTCACTGAATCAAATCAAATCAAATTCTATATGAAATGTTATATGGATGGGCATTAAAAATATCTCACGCATATTTTATTGCATGTTTTTATCAGTGTAAAGTAATAAGGAAAAAAAAAAAAAATTTTTTAACAATTCATTGACAATCTAAACACATCTTTAAGCATATTCTTTAACAATCTACAACCCCAATCAGACATCAGACTTTTATGTCCTGAAACCTAGGAAACTGGCATTTTAAAATGCTTTTTATGGTTAGTCATTTTTATTTAAGTGCATATGTTATTGCAAACCATTTCATTTTTTGAGTTGATATAATGACTAACTTTTTTAACACCCAACTCTAAAGCACCACACCTTAGTACTAGATTTACTAATTAATTAATTGTATAATTGCCAGGCTATTTAATGGAGGTTACTGCACACTGCAATTTGTTTTCACTTGATAAAGCTCAGGATTGCCTGAGCGAAAGCGCTTATGTGATTTTATCTGTGACTTTTGGAATACTTCAGAAATAAAAATACAGCCTTGTGGACTTTAGCAGAAGTTCCGGTTCCTTTCTTCAAGGTCGTGGATTATTCTTTGCATATCTGTGGATGCCCAACATGGTTCCTACCATCAGTTGGGTAAGCCTTGTGATTATCCTTAGTGTCCTGTACGTTTTGTATCTTCATAGGTTCATGGGTTCATAGTAGGCTAGACACCCTAGGCCATTAGTAAGCCTAGCTAGAGTGTGTGTGTCTTTCGCCACCCCTTGCTATGTTCAATTATGGCCATTTATGAGGTTCTTCACTGTGCCTCTGTCTGGTCGTGACACAGTGGGGACCCCCAGTATACATGTACGGTCATCCATCCACTTGGCAATATTCCTGTTGAGGGGTGTCAGTGAGGGGCTCTGCCTACCATGGATTGGGATCCTGTTTCTGGGTGTGGGGAGCCTATGGGTTATGTATCTGTCCCTCCAGCACATCTTATTTCATTATGTGTTGAGGTTGATATCTGTGACTCTCACAGCTCCAATGGCTTTGATTTCCTGTGGTGTAGCATGTCCATTACTCCTGTGTTGGACATGGCCTTGTACAACAGACATACAATGCCTCTGTGTAGGTAGTGTGTGACTGCAGTCAGCTGGGGTGTCTACAGCCAGGCAGCATATGACATATATTTCACACCCTTTATCCTGTTGGTGGAGTAACTATGAGGTCTTCCGAACCGCTGCAGGTGTCACGTACTGTACATCCCATATGAGTCATTGTACTAGATTATGGGTCTGATAAGGGAACAGTACAGCGGCACAGTGACCTCTGTTGATGTTGATGTGAATCCTTTCATGATACAGTGTCCAGTATCAGCAGTCTTCATAGCCACATTGGCATTGTGGGTGTCACATGACAGATTAATGTCGACCTGTGTCCCTAGGTCCCTGATTACTCCTTGCATACATAATGGTTTGACACCTATGTGGTACTTTGTGTGTACCTTGTCTGGTATTTGGAGGGGCATTCCTACTGTCCAGTGTCTTCGGATGTCTGGGTGGAGTTCTTGTGTGTGAGAGTGTGGTCTGTCGCATGCTACAGACTGTACAGCAGTTTTGACTACAGTTATGGGCACATGGGTGGTGTCCACTGCTTTGTGCATTGTCAAGTTACCTGGCAATATGGGTGTCTGTGCTGCATATGGATACTCCCCCTCCTTTGATGTTTTGGTGCAGGTGTTGGGGCCATAACACATGATATGTGGTATAACCTAGTAGTGCTGGTGTGCCCTCACTAGGCTTGCAGCAGGCTTCTGTCACTGGACAGACATCAATGTTCTCCATAATGGGAAGTGCCTCAGGGGCATGCATATTGCAGTTTACACATCTGGCATTGGTCAGCATTACCCTTATGTTTCCTACCACTTATGTTTTCTAGGGTGGTGGGTAGTCTTTTTGGCCTTGCCTACATACGGCTCTATGGAGGCAAAGGCCTTATCCAGTATCCAGATGCACATGGGTAACAGCTGACAGCCATCCCTGTAACAGCAGCATGGCTTGTCATGCTTGACATCTCAAGCAGACACACATTAGACCCTCTTGGACTGACAGCTGTAACTGTGCCAGCTGTTAAACATGAGCATTCTGTGTTTGTACTGTGGCATCATTCTTGGTGAGGGTTGGATGCTGCTCACAGCCAGTGTCATCCCGCCTGGGGTACATACTCAGAGGGACCATCCATGTCTCTTTTGATGTTGACCAGGGAGGTACATCTCAGGTAATTCACACCAGCATGGACATTGAGTGCATCATATTTCTGCTTGCTTTGGGGTGACCTGCGTACTTGTGTTATGTGGCATTTTGTGGCAGCCTACAAGCAGCTTACTCTACCCTTTCCCTTGTTCAGTCTGGTGAGTGGGACAGCTGTGTGTCTGCCTATACAGACACCTATTACGACTGTATCAGGCATGTTGTTTCTCCTTCTGGCCTGTGACTGTTTGGCACACCAGCTTTGTGTACTATTCGTTGCATGTGCTATGTTTGAAGGTTGTGGTTGCTTGTGATCTACTTTGGAGGCTTCTGTTGGTGTGGTGTGTTTGTAATTAAGGCCTCCGGGAATATTTGTCTGTGTTTATGTGTTTGGTTTACAGTTGTGGTAGGTCTATGTGGGACTGGGTTTGTGGTGTATGTGGTTACCTTCTCCTCCTGACTAGTGTTGACAGTACTGAGATGTTGGAGCTCAACCTCTGGTTTGGATACATGGATGCATCTATAGCATATGTTTGTATTTATTGGGGGGGTGTTGTGGTTGTCTGTGTACTTGGTACTGGCATCACATTGCCTCTGGGTTCACAGATTATACTTGTTGTGGCTGGACTTAGTGGATTGTATGTGTGGACATATTTTATTGCCATACTACTGATCAGTGATTACTTCCCTTTTTATGTTTGCTCTATCATGTAGTAGCTTCCTCATTCTCTTGCATGGTTTGGTAATGGCTGGAGGCCAGCATGCCAGATGCCTGCGTGTATGGCATTGTGTGTTGTTGTTATTTGTGATTGCATACTCCAAGCATTCCCGGCTGTGTTCATGGAATGCCTGTATAACATGTTCTGTGGTGTGTCCCATATTCTGCACTTGCACAGGGCCTTTTGTGGATTCAACATCGGTTTTGAGGGCTGCAACCTATACTTTACACATGTTTTTCACTGTGGTATTCTGGCCAGGGACTGGGGTCAGGGTGTGTATATCCAGTGTGATTACTCTATGGTCTGATCTTACCAGTGAGGGGTACACTTCTCATCTTGCCATCCAGTACACATGTTGCTGATTATCACATCCAGTATGCTTACCCCTCTTGTGGGAGTAGTACATTGTTCCTGGGCATTTTGGTTTATGGAATCTGGGTAATTTTCTCCTACTGTGTTGGTGCTAGTACAATGCTACCGGTGTATGTCTGATTATTTTCAGTCAAGCAATATAATGTGGTTTGGGGGGCTTGATATATTCATGTATTCCGACATAGGCCAGGTGCTGTTCCTGGTATTAGGACAGTAGTCTGCAGCAGGCTATATACTATGAGGCAGTTTTAGCCATTGGTATTTGACCATGGCTATTCCATGCTGCTTCTTGTTGTGGTACCAACATGGGGGTGTGGTTATCCTTGCCATTTCTTGCTAGTCACCCTCCTTTTGTAGCTTGTTCCATGTTTTGTGGCTGTACAGCACAGTATGAGGTGTGACCTGGTAGTGTTAGAGTGCTGATGTGAGCCTTGCCCAGTTCTCTATTACAGGACTGGTATCTACATTCTCCATACTGTGTGCGTTTACACTGCACACATCTTGCTGTTTATACATCTGTCATTGGGTAGCATTACATATAGGTTCCTATCCCTTGTAGAACCTATGAAGGTGGGTTTGTGTTTTGAGACTTACCTATTCAGGGCATGCTGTAGGTACTGACAGCCTTTGCCGGTATCCATGGGGCATGGCATGATAGGTGCACGCCACCCCTAGCAGGTGGTGCATCATGTCAAGCTCCGCATATCTTCCCAGCCTGAAACACATTGGTTCCCCTTTGACTGACTGCATTACTTCAGCCAATTATTGTACTTGATCTTCTTGTCTTCATAGTGTGGCATCATGCTTGGTGAGGGTGAGATGTTAGGCAGGGTCTTCATGTTTGCATATACTAGATGGTGTTACATTGCTTAATACATGGCAATCATGCCTCAGGTGGTGCTGCAGGGCTGCCTCTGTCGGATGCACATACTACACTCCCTGTACATGTTTGAGAGCAGGTTGTGTCATGTTAGGCATCCCTGTTACTATATGAGTGAGTCAGAGAGGGGTATCATTCCCAGGGTTCCTACTGAGCCAGTGTATGTCCTATGCATTGCCTCTTTGCCAAGGCCAGGGCATACTGGGCACGCCTCCTTCTGCATACTGGGGCAGGCTCAGGTTGTTCCTCCTCCGAGTCACGCTCTGCCTGTGATGGCCTTGGCAATGGTGGGGGGCTGTTTAGCCCGGCCCTATGCTGGTCCTGCTGCAGCTGTTTTCGCAAGATCATATTATGTAGCATAGCACATACCATGACAATTTGGGTACATGTAGTTGGTGTGTACTGCAAGGCTCCACCAGATGTGTCCAGACACTGGAACCGTGACTTGAGCAGCCCAAACACACGCTCTATTACATTACGTGTTTGTGCGTGTGCCTCATTATGGCATTCCTGTCAGGTGTGTGTGCGTTTCTGATGGGTGTCATCAGCCACAGCTCCAGTGCATAATCTGCATCCCCCACTAGGTGTCCGTGTGGGATGTCCCCACTGGCAAATGTCTGGTACAGCTGCGTCAAATGCCAGATGTGGGAATCGTGATAACTCCCAGGGCAGCCAGCACACACATTCATTATTATGCCCTGGGCATCACACACGACCTGGCAGTTGATGGAGGGGAAGCCCTTGCGGTTAATGTAGGCCCTACCCCGCTCACCGGCTGGTGCTTTGATGAGTATGTGCATGCAGTCTATTGCACCCAGTACCTCAGGGTTTTCCGCTATTTGCTGGAAGAGACGCATATTGCTGGCCAATACCTCACGGGCATTGGGGAAATATACATGATCACTGACATGTGCTGACATGGCATCCAGGAACTGTTGCAGTACCCTGGAGGCTGATGCCTGTGATATCCCCATCATATCGCCAGTTGGTCTCTGGAAGGTACCTGTTGCTAGTATTCTTAGGCCAACACATACCTTGGTTTCCACTGGGATGGGTTCCCCTCTGTTGGTTCTGTGTGTGAGGCGTGGCCTGCACAGCTCAACAATTTGCTGCAGGAGCTCTCTGTCCATTCTATAGCACTTTACTATCTCCAGCTCATGTAACCCGTGGTAGGTGACCCTGGGCCTGTACACTCTTCTCCGTCTCCTCACTGTGGGTTGTCTGGCACCATCTGCATTGTCACCACCCTCAGCAAGTTGCTATGTCTCATTATGACAGCTATGGCAGCCCCTAACATTTCTGCTCTGAGTTCAGCTTTTTCAGTTTTCACTTCTATTAGCTTACTCCTGTCTTGCAGTGTCTCTTAAGGGAAACATCCTGCACTACTGTTTGCAGAGTTTTAAGTGCTGGGCTGGGCTACTATTCTGCCTGTGTAATTGCCTGCTTCTAATTGTTTTCACCTGCTAGCTTCAGCAGTTATCCCTGCTAGCTTCCTACTAATTCTGTTGTTTCCTTTTTCCTCTCTGTTTCCTCAGGGGGGAGCAACATGCATACTATCAGAAACACGCTCACAGTGGCTTACACGCGCGCACACGTGCTTACACGGTTCAGAATCTACTTATTCGGGTTAAACCGCGCGTACACCCACGCAAACACTGCTACACGTCTGCCAACAGCCTCTAACATACTCAGCCTGCCCTACACACGCGCACACCCACGCAAACAGTGTTAAACATCTCCCAACATGCTCCCACATGCTCAGACTGCCTTACACGCGCACATACTGTCCTACACGCGCTTCATGGCGCGCACACGTGCGCATGCACGCCCAGCAAGAAACTTTGGTGTAAGTAACAGTGTACACCTTCCATTTCTTGACTTTCCATGACTTATCTAGTGGCACACCTCTTTCCATGATCTGTGCCTGCCATCTGTCATGTTACACTGGCCTCCAATGAACTGCATTTCTTTCTACCATTCCCCCCTGTGATGTCACCTATCTCCTACTCTATTCCTCCCCCTTATGTATCTCTTACACTACTCAGACCGTGCTCATTTGCTATGTGACTGTGATATTCAGTATCCGAACCCTCATTTACATGAGATTGCCTACTAATGCTTAGTTACATGTCTTAGACTCAGCTTCCCCCCTTAGCAACCACTACACGGTGGCCATGTTGGTTTTGGTCTGCTGGTCCCTGCATTGTCATTCCATGTATTGCATGAAACCCACATTTGTGGGTTTATAACCTTCTTTTATGTTTTATACAGCGCAGCCCGTTTGCTGGGCTGCGCTGGGTTTAAACATCGGCGATCGCCGAAAAAAAAATATATAATTTTATCATTTTGGCATCGGGTTGTATTGCCAATGGCCACATATTTGGCCATTGGCATGCTGCCCGAGTCATATGCAACCTTTTTTTGGAGCTGACATGGCTCCGTTGGAATTGCAGAAATGTACTCAGTTGTCAACTGAGTACATTTCTGCAGCTAAAACGTCTCCTACACGGACTGGTTTCTGCTTCGTGGATTGCTAATATACCTCATTTGCATACCTTTCGGATGCAAGTGAGGTATTTAGCATGTCCACACCTAGTCCGTGTAAGAGACGTTTTAGCTGGTCTCTTACATGGAGCTTAGGGCTGTTCCTGGATCGCGAGGCTTGCATGGAGTGTTGCACGTCTCTTACACTCCGTGCAAGCCTTCGTGAATCCTGCCCACTGTTTGTGCTGAAGGGAATGATGATGCATTTCTTTGCATTCAGTTTCAGGCTGTGACTAGTACACCAGTCGTTGGTCTGCATGAGACCCTTCTTAAGTATCCTGACATCATTTGGGGATTCAGTAATTGCAGCTAGTTTGCAGTCATCTACAAACTTGTTCAGCCACAACCCCTTAGCTTTGACCTAAACTTCTGAGAAGTATATACCAAACAGTAGGGGGCCCAGCACTGACCCCTGTGGCACCCCACTTGTAACAGGTCTGCTGATTGATGTGGAGTCACCCACTTTGATTGTGTGTGTCCTGTTTGTGAGCCAGTTGGCAACCCATCTTACAGCAAAGGGTTTACATTGTTTGTTAAGTTTATCAATAATGCCTGAATGTAGGATTGTGTCGAAACCCTTTGCTAGATCGAGGTATGCTGTGTGTACAGATTTGCCCTCATCAATGGCCTTGGTAATACTTTTAAAGTTTCTATACAAATTATTGACTTTGCTTGAATGTTAGTCAAAGGTTAATGCTTGAATGTCAGTCAATGGTTATTTAGTATAAAAACACAACTATTTTAGACAGCTTATGTGGATGTAGGGATACTGGAGTTAAGAATATGTATTTTATGTAAGGAAAGTGTTTTGATTTTAAAATTCGTCACTTTAAAATCTAATGGCATGTATGTAGAAGTTAATTGGAAGTATTTTTTTAATCATTTGTGTAATGAGAATTTTTTTATTGATTGTATTATTTAAAAGTGTGTGACATTATTTTATCCATGTTCCACTGAAGGCTGTTTGCTGAAGTACTAGAGTGTTATGGTTTAAAGTACTCCATGGTCACCCTGTTATTTACTTTTATTTTTAGGATCATAGGAAGTTACACGGCTATTGGCCCTGAGGCCCTTACAAGCCTAGCCAAGAATTTAACCCATGTTCCGACAAGTCAGCACCCAATGCCCATGTTAGCAGAGACACAGGTGGAATCCCAAAGGTGTATTTTCTGTTCCCCATCCAGTTATCTAGGTTGCGCTTAAAAAGCATTAATGAGGTACTCCACTTGACGTGGAGTGGGAGTCTATTCCACAGAAGGGGGAAGTCTCTGTGACTCAAATCTGTCCCACCAGATGGCACTATATAATATCTCACCTAGGGATGCAGAGTACAATGTTCACTTTTAAGAACATATGGAATCTGAATGTAAGAGCTCCAAAATAAAAAGTCAGAATTCTACACAGGTTAGTGAAAGATCCATTTCATTTTTTACATTACATCCTAACCTCATAAGACTTCAGAGTTCTGTGACACTTTTGCCATAGAACATCACTATGTTTCCACACAGAGTCTATAAAATGCATAGCACAGCACCAGCAGCAACAACAACAAAAAGGTGGATGGTGCCCCTCAGCACACTTTACATACGGGTCAAAGCCCCTAGAGTCACACCCTCAAAAATTATTTTAACTCCAGTGTTGTACACCCTGAAGAAAACAGGAATACTCAAGTTTCCAAACAGATGCCATAGGCCAGCTTATCTGGGATTGAGAAACATCAGGATTAGACTATAACAACTCCCCATTTATGTCCTGGCTATAACCAATGTGGGTCATTTCAGTTCAGACCAATAAATCTGTAAAACTTAATTCAGTCTGGAAGGCAAGAATAACTGTCAGATATGAACATCAGATTTTCATGTGGATGCCTGCATGTCCTGCCGACTGCCTTTTATCAATGATATATATCATAATATATAACTTAATATGTTAGACGTGTTTAAAGTGTTATACCAACAGTGTGTATTTGCTTTTGTAGAGCCACAGGAAGCATACATAACTTTGGATGCAGTTACTTTTTGCTAACTCATTCATTCCTTTCTTAACTTAATTTTATCTTGAAGCTAGGGCATAGAGAAATGGATTCAGAAAGGTTACTGAGCAGTGTATATGGGGTGTATATATGGTGTACACCACGTAGTAACTATTTCCAATTCAGAGACAACCCTACCACAATGCTTTAGTGTGAAGTTGTGCACCAACTTCACAGTGAGGTGTCTTTGTGGTCATGCTAAATGCTAATAGAGCATTCTTGGGAAGAGGCATATATGTTAATTAATCATATGTTCTACCCTGGAAATACCTGTGTTAAAGCATTTGTGCAACTGAAAGATTCCCTCTGCATAAGTTGCCATGGCCATCTGTATTAATGAGCATACCCAAAAGCTCATATTCACCCATCATGTTTGAGATAAGTGCTGGAGGCCAAAAGCTCATATTCATCCATCATGTTCGAGATAAGTGCTAAAGGCCAAAAACTCATATTCACCCATCATGTTCGAGATAAGTGCTGGAGGCCAAAAGCTCATATTCACCCATCATATTCAAAATAAGTGCTGGAGGCCAAAAGCTCACATTCACCCCTCATGTTCGAGATAAGCGCTGGAGGCCAAAAGCTCATATTCACCCATCATGTTCGAGATAAGTGCTGGAGGCCAAAAGCTCATATTCACCCATCATGTTTGAGATAAGTGCTGGAAGCTAAGAGGACAGATAGTATGGGATGGGGATGAATGTGTACATGTGTGAGGCTGCTAGATGCCATGGCTATTTTCTCAACAATTACCTAAAACCTTAAAAATAAGTTAATTAAAATAGGGGAGTTTGAACCTTGCACACTGGATACAGACAGTAGCAGCTCTAACCCATTATGCTAACTGGTCAGATAGTGCAGTGGGCTTTTGTTTTACTTAATAAGAAGTATGAAACTCTAATGTCAGGCATGATTCAATGATTGTGATAGTCTATGACTTACAAGAGACAGGGATCTCTAAGAGGCAAGAGTAAGACCATCTTGTAAAATTATGGATAGGCAGTTGATATGTATGAGGCTATTTCCACATGGAGGGAGGCTACCTGACAAAGCCAGGAGGAGCACTAGGTAACACCAGGGAAAATTCTTAAAGTATTATATGGACTCACCTAAAACGTTAATAGAGCAACAGCTCTAGTATCACAATACATGTTACAAATAATAAAAATAATGAGCTTGTAATGTCTTCCATTACTGTCTGACTGTAAGGATCTGTGATTTACAAGGGCAGGGAGAAAAACTAAAAACTAAAAAGAAACATCAGGGGCATTCTATAAAATCAGTCACACGAAAAAGGTGTGTGTGTGTGTGTGTGTGCGTGTGTGTGTGTGTGTGGCATTCTATAAAATCAGTCACACGAAAAAGGTGTGTGTGTGTGTGTGTGTGTGTGTGTGTGTGTGTGTGTGTGTGTGTGTGTGTGTGTGTGTGTGTGTGTGTGTTTGAAAGTGTACATATTTGTGGAAGATTGAATAGGGATGCCCATGCCAATGACATGCATGGGCTGTCACGGTCACAACTGTTCTGTAGTTGATGTTTCACTAAATAAGAAATGCTTAGATTGCACACTGACTGCATTGTGGAGTCAGAGAAGAGAGAGAAAGTAAGTTTTACTTTTGTTTTCTTTGAGTCTATGGAACCTCAAAGTAGGTATATTTAGTGACTGGTAGTGTGGTGGCTTGCCTCTACATTGGAGAGTGCAGAAAGCTTACATCCCTGCAAAAAGTATTGCTTTTCTGTTCAGGAGAACCTGAGGAGAATCACTGTTTTGGCACTGTGAACTCCTGAGGCTTTAGATAGTTTAGTTTAGATTATTCATGTATCAGCTAATTGACACACAATTAAGCATAGTGAATCCCTTAACTTAATATTTAGTAGATGAATGATAGAACATGGAGTACAAACCTGAAGTCACTGATTACAGCTTTAAGTAAAAGGCTGATGTTTAGTATTAATTTTTGAGATTCCTTTTGGAGTATTGTACTCAATAAAGAGTAATTAAAATTGTACGAACTAAGCATCAGAAACCAAATTAAATGAGATTGCATTAAGTTAAAGTGTGATACAGGAGTAACATGCGAACTGAAGGTTTGTATATTTTACAAGCAATTGCATTTTATTTGTTAAATTTAACAGGAAAGGAATATGTATTTTTTCTGAAAGGAAAACTATGAAGGAGAACTAAATAAAAATTACAAAGTGAAAAACTAAATTAATAAGTTAATATGTTTACTTAAGAAGAATGAATAGAAAAAGTAAATAAGACAGAAATGATCATAAGTTAAATGGGCCCTATAAAGTCCAGTAAGGCAGCATCAACATTCAGAATAAATTTCATAATAGGAAATGTCTTATTTACTTTTATTCTTATTTTTCAGTTTCATAACTGGGTAACTGAGCTTTAACCCATTTCATGATCCAAGTGCAATTGTAGAAATAGGAAAACAAATCAATATATACAGTGCAGTGATAATCAGTCCAATTACATAATGGTGGACACACAAAAGTCAGAAAGCAGAGAGATGCAGGTAATATAGAAAGAACAATATAGTAAATACACATGGCAGTTAAAGTTTTATTTATACACAAGCTAGTTTAAGTAAAGTCAAGTAAGGACAACGGAAGGAAGTTCTGCACAGCTGGAGGAGAGTAAGTACAGAATCCTGTGAGTCCAGCAGTGAGTTTTAAAATTCAGCAGTGGAATTTAGGAATGCATGAGACAATAATGAAGAAGATTTTATATTAGAATGCAGTGAGAGTAGAGAGGAGGAGGGAAAGGGGGAGAGGACCTGGGAGATGGAGGAAGAGGAATGAAGAGAGAGAAGAGGGAAGACAGAAGATATGCAATAGACATGAGATGAGAGATAGAGTGAGAGGATAGGATAGGAGGATGGTAGGTGGCGGGGAGGGAGGTGGAAAGCAGTTGGTACTTTGGAGTAACAGGAGTCAAGTAGAGAGCAGAAGAGGTGGAAGAGAGGTGAAGAAGAGAGTAGAGGCAAGGTGGAGTGAGTGGAGAAGAGTGTCAGGAGTGACAGGTAAGAGACGAAGTAAAGGGAAGGGAAAGGGAAGTGAGACCAGCTAGGGTATGTTATATATGAACAATATGGCTGGAGACAGTGGCACTGACAAAACAAAAGGCAGGAGTTACAGCTTAAAGATGTTAAGATTTGCAGATTAAGAATTGAGGTGATGGTGATGAGGGTGAGGATTAGGAATAAGTATATAGGGTGGTCAGCCCAGGTTGTTGTTTTTGAGAGAAAGCCAGAGGAGCACACGTTACGCTGGTTTGACATGAATGAGGAGGAGATTGAGTATATTGGGGGAAAAGAATAAGGATGAAGATACCAGGTAACAGGAAAAGAAGAGGAAGGAAGAAGATAAGGTATGTAGTGGTGAGAGGGACATGGTGAGGTGTGGTGACAGACAAGATGCAGAGGACAGGAAGAAATGGAAACAGGTGGATTCATTGTGTATGCACTCTAAAGGGAAGCTGCGCAAAGCCAAAAGATGATGATGATGATGCTTCACTTTTAATTTGCATCTCTGTGTTTTCTCAGCTACATATAGCTATTCCTCATATTTCTACATATATGTATGTGGGTTTATGATGGGGAGATGAGCAATTCCATTTCTTTGAAGAGTTACAGAATGTTTCACAACTGATAGTTTAACAGATTTTTTATATACATTTATTTACTGTTGGATAATCTTTGAGTTATTACACACAGTAGAATCTTTGGGTTTATGTAAGTTAGAGGTGTACACAGAGGTCAGATGTTTTGATTCTTTATGCCAGTCCGTCAATTTATACTGCTCATAGGCAAGTACAAAAATGTATTGCTCATTTATAGATTTTCCTCTGGGAAAAAAAAATCATTCAGTAAAAGGACAACAAGAAAACATAATGTACGTGTACAAAAGCATTGTTTCACAATATTTAAATAGCACATCACAGTGATAGCTGTTCATGCTGTCAATGTGTTATTATATTTAATCAAGACATATTTCTTGTTGACATAAACAAGGAAAGGGCTTCCAGTATGAGTGGACAAATTCCAGTCCCTCAAGCCTCTACTCCCCAAAAGACTACATACCAAAATTAACCTCCTAAAACTGTTGTTTTCAGTGTTATTTACAAGAGACTTGTCCTCTACACTCCGCAGACCGATATAATCATCTCTATGGTTGCACTAGAAGGGGAGAAGGGGCAAACACCCAGAAACAACATTCAGTGCCTGTATGATTCCCTGACAATGTTAACTCTGGCATTTTGGAGGAACTAGAGAATCTTCTTTTGTGGAATACTAGTGTTACCAAGGAAATGTTACTTTCTTTTTTTTGCCCCATATGGTGAGTCAAGTCTGAGAATCAGTTAAATTTAATATCCATTATGTACACAGAGCAGATCTCTAAAAGGCTTGTTATTGTGGTGGTTGCTGTATCCTGTGAAAACTTTGCTCCACTCTGCCAAAATTTGCCTAAAAATTCTGAGAAGTACTTACATGACATGCCTCTCAACTGTCCAGATCTTTGCAAAATGTCCAGATTTTTGCCTCACATTTTTGGTTTGTTCCTCATAAAATGTGTCGTCTTCTGGATGATTGGTAAGAAGTAAAGTCACTAAATAATGACAGATATTTGAGTTTCAGACCTCACATCCATCAAAAAATACATGCTAATGCAAAACCTGTTATTCTAGCTGTTTTCTAAGTTTATAGGTTCATTAATTCATATGCTCATTGATAAGTACTAGGCTAGCTGCCCTTGCAAGCCATTTTAAACCTACCCAATTTCCCTTTTTGAGCTTGAAATAACCTATTCGTTTGTTTACAGATTGGCCTTACCCATCCCACAGTTAATAATTATAGATTACCCCTAAAAAATAACTGGCATCATACCATAGATAATTGGAGGGAACCCATGCATGGGATAAAGCATTTAGGAGCTATCACTGTCCATTAGTAGTACAGGGAGCAGTCCTGGAGTAAACTTTCCAATCTATAGATCAAAGTTGTTTTTGAATATGGACAGGGATGAACTTTGTTTTATGTGAATGGGGAGTCTGTTTGACAGCAGCGGCATCCTCTGCAAGATATACTTGTCTCTCCAAACCATTTTGTTGATGTTGTTGAAGAGGTTTAGATCCTTAGACCATGTATTGCTGATGACATTTGACTTGGTGATGTGCAGAAAATACATCAGAAATGGGTCAGAAGATGCCTTGTAAGCCAGTCATAGGTCACCTCTTAGCATTCTGTAGAATACCAAGTTTAGTGACAGAGCTTTGAGTTGGTCCAAATAGGACATGTTGCTTAGGCCTTGTTTCTTTCTAGTAGGGTATCTCTGTGGGTGTTCCAGTTGTTATATGTGTCTGGACAGATACATGCCAAAGGGGGCATTATATTCAATGACTGGCCTAATTAGGGCTGAGTAAAGGGGGATAAGGACATCCCTAGATCTAGACACAATCCCCTTTGTTTATAAGCTGTGCAATATAGAAGGAATTTCTTACAACAATAGACACATATTGGTCAAAAGCTAGGTCACTGTCCACATAAGTTCCGAGATCCTGAACAAATGGATCAGCTCTTCAGGGTGCATTGTCAATGTGGTTGACCTCTGAGATAGATGACTTCTGAAAGGGTACCTTAATGCATTTTTGGCATTTAGCTTCAGTCCATGATTTTGACACCAATTATTTATTTGAGATAAACCTTCCTGCAGGATGGCTAAGTTATTTGGGGAATTTAATGACTGCTCCTAGCTTTTACTGTCATCTGCAAACTTAGTCAACTAATGCCCTGTGGTATTGGCTTTTACTTCAGAAAAACAGATGCCAAACAGGAGAGTTCCCAGAACAGAACCATGGGGAACTCCACCGATGACAGCTCTCTTTGTGGAGATAACTTCCCTATTTTAACAGCCCAAAGGGTGACATTCTCAGTTTATTAAGATTTTTAATATGCCTTAGTGAGGAACTGTGTCAAAAGCTTTGGCCAAATCAAGGTACGTGGTATATACCATTTTGTCTTCATCCATTGCTTTGTTGACCTTTTCAAAAAAATCCACCAAGTTGAGTCAGGTCCATTGTTTGGAGGTTTTATGTCCTGACTGATTAATTCCATGATAAGTCTTTCCATGGCTTTGCATATAATAGGTTGAGCAGACTTAAGGGTCTGTAATTGCCTTGGTCTGTGGAAGGCCCTTCCCTATGCAAAGGAATGACTGTACCCGTTCTCCATTCACTTGGTACAAAACCTGTTCGGAGGCTAAAATTGAAAAGTGTTGTTAGGGGTGTGGCTAAATTGTGCGTCATACTATTTAAGATGCATCCAGGAATATTGTCAGGATCCTTTGATGCAGTATATTTAGCTTTTGATAGCACTTTTAAGACTTGGTCTTGTGTAATAGCTGGAGGTAAATTTATCAGCCAGTAGGTTCACTATATCAGCCTCAGTGTAGGTAACATCATTCACAATCAGCTCAGCACAGTGTTGTATTGTGCTTTTGAGATTATGAGCATAACTAAAAAATGCTTAGTGATTATCTTTGGCTTGGGTAACTATTTTAGCCTCAGACTTGCCTTTGGTGGATTTTATTAAGCTTCTGAGTTGTTTGTTTATTTCAGTGACAAGGGCTGTAACCTCCTGGGAATTACTTTTCTTACTTTTGGTCAAAGTTCTTTTCCTTATATTATAAAGCTTGTTGATATTACGGTTCCACCCTGTGGGTTTGTTTCTGGTATTTGCCATGTGCTAGTTCCTAAGGGATACAGCTCTGTACAGCTGTTTACATGTGGTATAGAGTGGTGATGTACATTTCTGCATATTCGGTGGAGTTAACTGGGTTTGGTAGGGATTTGAAGCTTGTTAATGTATCACTTAGGAATAGGTAGTTTATCTTAAAGGAATTTCTAAAGTTACCTTGGGTGGAAGGGATCTGCGGTTTCACATTTATTTCAAAAGAGACTGCTTTATGGTCAGACCTAACAAGTGAAGAAGATATGCAACAGATGGTGCAAGATGCACCCATATTCCTAAGAATAAGATCCAAGATGTTGTTCCCCCTAGTGGGTACTCTAATTGTTCCAGGGTATTTGTACTGACAAATTCCAGGAATCCCTGTGCTTGTGCACTAGTGGTGGTGTAGGTTTCTCAGTCTATAGTTGGATAGTTTAGATCACCTAGAAAAATGGTACTCGGTTTGATTCTGAGAGATTCTAGTTCCTGTAAATAGGTGCTGTAGCTTTCTTGCGACATAGAGGGAGTACTATAGCTAGCTAGTACATGGTATAGGATCTTTTGGATGGTTATTCAGATATGAAGAAGCTCTTGTGCATCATCATGCTGCTTTACCAGCCTTGATGCCAGTCTTTTCTGGATGTAGACTGAGACATCTTCAGTCTTTTTTTCTTCGTGTACAGTAGCTGGTATAAACATGTGGAAGGCATTATAACACCGCACAGCCGGAGTGCTCTATGCTATTTTAAACCATGTTTCAGTCACTACACAGATGTCAATGCCCTCCAGGGTATAACAGAAACAGTAACAGAAATTATTAAAATCTCTTACTATTTTTGCATCTTTGTCCCCCATTATTTTTGGCTTTGTCCAGATTTCTTGTGCTAAGAGGTTGAGAGGTATGTTATCTGCCTTTCTCTCTGACTAAACTAAAATATCACTGTGACATTTAAAATACAACAAAAACTCCGAGATGATGTCTATGCTTGACATTAAATTACACTACATATATAGCCTGTCTTCTGTTATCAGTGATATGCTGTGGTACCTGTCGTGTCAAAAATATGGCTGTGCAAAGGGTTTGGATGCTTTGGATGGAAGTGAGTATGAATACAGAGCAAGGGTTCTAAACCAGCTTGCAGAGTTGCTTACTTTCGATGGTGCATCCTGAACTCAATGATGCACAAAGTTTTTGTACTATAAAGTTCTTTAAACTCTGTGGATCTGTGAATCATAAATAATGCATCCGCTGTTTTTTTTCCCCTAAAGTTCACAGTTTTGAACCTATAAAATGTATACTGCCTAATGGTGAGAAGAAAACTGGAATAAAACTGCTTTTACAGCATTTTGAACCACTAACTCTCATTTTAAGTCTAAACCTAGTGGCAGCTCTAGTAATTACTAGAACCTTCTTACAATTGTCACAGAAGCAAATGGGATGCTGTGTGCTTTCTTTCATGCAGAAATTTCAAAATCAAACACAACACATCCCATTCATTTCTTTCAGTTTTAATTGCCATTAAAGGCTTGCCTCCAGGTTTCTTTCACGTCAAAGAGGAGAAGAAAGTACAACGGATCCCATTCATTTCTACGTGATTTGCGGTTCAAAGCGCGAACATTTGTACTGATGCTAATGGAAGGTGTCATGTTTGTTTTTGTGCAAAAGTAAGCAAACTGTGTATGATGTCATGAAATTCTTCTTTGAAGCTAAAGGAACAGTTAAACTGAAAGATGTTGCTATTTTTGTTTGCTTTTTTGTCAATGTGCTTCTCAAAACGTAATTGCAGTTTAACAATGCAAGTACAAATTGAAAATGTATGTCTGCTGTATTAACATCTGATATATATAAAGAACACTTGTAATTACTAATAACAATAATGTCAAATTAACATGAATGGCTAAACAGGATGACAGCTGGTTCTGTGTTGTTACATAAAGGCAAGTGTGTAGCCAGGCATACTATGTAATACTTTCAAGTAATTTTTCTGATCATCACTCAGAAATATTATGCTATGCAAAGTTAGGATCATTTCTATATCTGCCTATAATAACTTCTTTTACCATAAACGTGTTTGTAGGCAGATGAATTTATTTGCAAAAGTCTTTTATGCATCTGCTTCTTAGCTCTGTATACTCTGGGACTAAATTAAAAGTTGGATTGATGAGTTTATTTTTAAAGAGAAAGGTGAACATGCCAGCATTTTTTGAGAAACACGAGATTATGAATGCAGAAAAGAAATACTTTTTTTTTGAAGCAGGGCAGAGTCAATGGTGGAGTCAGTCATGACTGACATCACAGACACCTACATGTCTATTTGTCCATATTTGCTGGGGTCACAGCATATTTGGAACATGTCACAGATATGTCCCTTTACTAATCAGGCCTTGTCTTTCCATACTGGGACAACTAGTGCATAGATTTGAAGGGGCCATTATACTGCTGTCAGATGCTAAATGGAGAGTAGTGTGGAATCCGTGACTTATTCCCATGTCTGCAGGGAAGGCAATCATAAAGGGGATGTGAAATAGGCATTTGAGGATCAATACTCTCCAGTTCCACAGTGATGTACTCTTGGGTCTATGTTTCATGTATCAAAAAAAACATTACAGTGAATGGTCACCAATTAGGGTCGCCACCTTTTAAGCGGGCCAAAGTGGGACATGGGGTGTGGCCAATATGACACTGACCACGCCCTTTACCATGATATCACTACAGGAGCGTGAAGGAGATGCTGTTATGGGTACGACGGATGGCTGCTGGAGTGGCTAGCTAGCTGGCTAGCTGGCTGCTGGAGTGGCTGGTTGGCTGGCTGCTGGAGTGACTAGCTGACTGGTTGGCTGCTGGAGTGGCTAGCTGGTTGGTGGGAGTAGCAGCTGGATAGATGAATGACTGGGTGGATGGCTTGATGGATGGATGGATGGATGAATGAATGGATGGCTGGCTGGCTGGCTGGCTGGCTAGATGAATGGATGGCTGCCTGGCTGGATGAATGGATGGATGGCTGGCTGGCTGGGTGAATGGATGGCTGGCTGCATGAATGGATGGCTGCCTGCATGAATGGATGGATGGCTGGCTGACTGGATGAATGGATGGCTGGCTGGCTGGGTGAATGGATGGCTGGCTGCATGAATGGATGGCTGCCTGCATGAATGGATGGATGGCTGGCTGACTGGATGAATGGATGACTGGCTGGCTGGTTGGATGAATGGATGGCTGGCTGGATGAATGGATGGCTGACTGGCTGGATGAATGGATGGATGGCTGGCTGGCTGGGTGAATGAATGGCTGGCTGGATGAATGAATGAATGAATGAATGGATGGCTGGCTGGCTGGCTGGATGAATGGATGGCTGCCTGGCTGGATGAATGGATGGCTGACTGGCTGGATGAATGGATGGCTGGCTGGCTGGATGAATGGATGGCTGACTGGCTGGATGAATGGCTCATTATTTATTTTATTTTACATTTGTTGACTGGGATAGTCCAACTGGATACATGTCCATTTTCAGTGGAGACCCGGGGAGAAAAGCTCCAAGGTAGTCAGAGGCAAAATTGTAACAATGAAGACATAATTACAGGTAAGTATTTACACAGGATACATGAAAAAACATTATAGACAAGTTCACAGGTATAGTTATCCCTGGTTTATGTCAGGGAAATACATTGACAGTAGGCAGAAAGCAATATATTATATAAATGTATAAGGAGGGTTATCCAGGCTTGTTACAGCGGCAAAGCCAGTTTAGAAAAAAAAAAAATCTCGGTCTTTTTTTAGCGGCTGTAGAAGCGCTTAAAACAAAGTGCTCCTACAGCTGCTATCTTTGCAGGGTTCTTCCTGCCCCAATCCCCACCCTTTTCATGAATTGCAGGCAATTGCTGCACGAATTAAAGCACCTGGACCTAACAGGCAGCAGCTTTGCCTACAGGTCTGGGTTGGTGACGTAACTGAATTGCCGTGGAAAAGCCAGAAGTAATTCCGGCTTTTCCGTGGCAATTCAGTGCGATTGAAAAGTGGGACTTTTCAAATCCCACTACTTTGCACAGCAGGCAATGGGATGAGGCAGCTCAACCTGTGAGTGTCCTGCTGACAACGGGACGAGTGGCAACCTTACTACTAATTGAATGTTAAACAGTGAAAGTTAAACAATCCAAAAAAGCTTAACAACAAAAAGTAATTCATCAAATGGCCATAGTTGTCCAGCATAGTGAATGTAACCCCACACACACCCCAACTATATATACCAATTCCAAGATCACGCTACAGTGGGGAAATGGGCACATTTAAAAAAGTTCCCTGCACTTACCTTATGCATTGCAGTACTTCCTAGTTGTTGGCCAACTATAGCCATTCATTTAATTATTTTTCACTGTTAACCATGTTCGGAAAGTTAAACTTTTGCAGTTTAACATTCGATGAGTAGCCATTTGCTGTAATGCTTTTCCAATATTTGAACATAGACCTGCACTTCTCAGATGTTTTGCCTCCACTATCTAAGTCTCCCGATATCCCAGTCAGTGATCCTGGTCTCTCCTTGGATCTATGCTGTAAGGCAAACAACGAATAATTTAGCAGAAAAAAACAAGGCAAAGTCAGAGCAACTAAGCACAAGAAGTGATTCAGTTATACAGCAGACAAAATGTTGCTCAGCAAATGCAAACAGACCATGTTAAAAGCAACTAAATACAAGACTGTGATGTGCTGGATGTATCCCAGTTACATTTTCTCATCCTTTCAGGTGATCAAGCTTTGCTTCTTTATTCCCCTCTCTTCCCTGAATAGATCTTATAACACCTGAAATGCTAACTGAACTCAGGTCTGCGGAATCTTACTTAGTCCTTTTTCCCTCTATACCAATGTAGCCACATAAAAGAAATTTCTGACCACATTCCTGTATACAGGCCTGCATAACCTTTAGAAAGTTCACCCTTTTGAACTTCATAAATCAAACTTCAAAAGATTTCATGCACTATAGATCATTTGAAAAGTATCCATCCTTATCCTATGGTAAATGGGACCCTCCTTCATGCAGACCATTACAGAAAAACTGCATACACTGTTCCTGCAGCTCTCCTTCTTACAGTTGACTATTTGCTCATCCCTGGTTCCTTGATACATCATTTTCCTGATATATACACTGATATTTTAATATGCTCCTCCTGCCCTTCTGGTGATAGTGGTTATACTGCCTAGTAGTTCAGTGGTGTTGAATTGCACAACAAAGACTACCTCATCTCTTGAGCTGCCACATTCCAAGTGACTCTTTTATGACACATGGAGATCCTCTGCAGTTGAGAAATTAATCTCAGTTCACCCAGCATACAAAAGAAGACCTACAAACAGGTCTCCTATTATACGTCAGCTCTTAAGAAAACTGGACAAATCAAACTCATTGAGCGACCCACCTTTCTCTCTCTCTCTCTACAGTCCTATGGGTATCAACAATAAGCATATTTAGCAGGAGCAAGCCCCTCCTTCTGCAAACTTCTTTTGGAAGGCTTTGTCCTAACACCCCTTACTTATATCTTCTAACACCACAGTCCTACAACCAAGGCAAAAAAATACAGATTGCGAGGTAAAAAAACAAGCAGTTGTAAAATCTTTCCAAATCTTGCCAATTCAGATATCAGAGACATTATATATATTTTGTAAAAGGGGATAATATTCTTTCAATGATTAAACTTCCAGAAAATTCAGAAATGAGCAAACAGTAGACGTGGGCATTGCCATACCTAGACTTGCATAGTTTGGTCTAGCAAGGATGGGCTACTTACAAAAATAGCCACAGTGTTCATTGCATCTTTGTTCACACATGTACTCATTGGATATGTCTGCTGTAGTATGGCTGTAACACATTAAAACCATTTTAGCAGCATCTTTTGTGCTATAACTACAGTATTCGGGTGTGCTAGTGTGCACTGGTACATTAACAGCATTTAGTTATTACTCACTATTTTTTTTTTTACTTTTCTTTTTTTACATTGTTAATCAGGTTAGCCACTGCTGAGTGTAACTTACAAAAAAAGGCAAAGAAAGAAAGTGCCAAATAAATACAGCTTACAGAGAAGACATGTGTAGTAATTATGGTAATGTTGCATCACCAAATATAAGAAAAAAGGGTGTACTTTCCTACAACAAAAATTCACTTTTTCGAAATGGAAAAGTGCATCCACACTTAAGCGAAAGTGCACTTTAACAAAAGTGCAGTTTCGCTTAAGCTCACTAGACCGAATCTACTGCACCACAATGGAGGGCATTGAAAAATGGGCTATGTCCTCCACTGTGGTGCGATAGTCACAGACCTTAGGGTTAGGGCACGGGTCAAGGTAAGGGGATAGCCCTACTAACTATCCCCTTACCCTAACCCGTGCCCTAACCCTAAGGTCCATGACTGCTAGCCCATTCGGTCTAGCGGGTTCGCGAAAGTGCAATTTCGTGAAAGTATACTTTCACGTTAGTTTGGGTGTACTTTTGAAGTTCAAAGTAGTGAACTTTCATTCTTCAAAAGTGCACCCAAGAAAAAATATGATGTTGTTGTATTTCTTAACATAACTTATGCATTTTGAAAATATTAGTACTACACATTAGTTAACTGAGATAAGTTAACTGCTAAATGTTGAAGTATAAAGTATGATGATGAAAGCAGAAATTACAGTGCACGCAAATAAACTGAATAATGTTGTGAGGAGGAAATGTTTAAGCTAAAGACAGAAAAATCAATGCCGTCTTCATGGCAGAGCATGATAAAGGCCTGTCTGTTATCCAGATAACCTGTTAACGACTAGCAACCAAGGCATTAGAGGCCCACCAGGAATGGTGGAAGTGAGTACCCAACACCAGTTCACCCTTCCTTTTAAGAGGTGAGAAATGTCCCAGGCCACCAGGAAGAAGTAGAAAAGGAGTGTAAAGGAAAGTGTCAGAGACTCAGTCCAAGGAGGCTAGCAAAAAGGCTACAGATGATAGGGCTGATGGGCCTACAGATAATGGGCAGTCATTATTAAATACAGTCCTGGGTATTGACTGGAGTATCTATGGTATTACATTGGGATGAAATGGCTAGGCTTGAAATGATCTCTGGGTCAATAGCCTAGTAACCTCCTATGATTCTGTGAGGGGCGGCAAAGGTTGAAATTAAAAGGTAGTTAGTGGATGGAATTGAAAAGGAAAGCAAGTGACTTTTTGGGTAAGTGGTTTGAAGTAGGAAGGGATGGGCACAATTGGATAGGGTGAGCAAAGACATATAGGAGATCACAGAAGATTGGAAAAAGGCAAAGATACTGAAATAATAGTAAAAGGAAACAAATGAAGGGTGTCATGCTGGGAGGAATGCAGGGCAGAAGGTGAAAAACAGTAGACAGACAACAGGCTGCAGAAGCACAAGCTTCAAAGACAAATGCTTGCTTTTAAGGATGGCAAAGTCGTAAAGCACAAGGAACAAATGAGAGATGCCTGGTAAGTGGAAAAGTGTCACAGGACTGGGAAACAGCAATTGTGATACCCTTGTATAAGTGGGGAAGCAGAAAAAAATCCTGGAATGACTTCTCCAAAGTTTTTGGTCGATCCCACTCAGAGGGTTGATAGAAAAACTGGAGGATTTGGAGTCAGAACTAAGAGTTGTGATAAGAGGGGCAATGTCAGTAATTAGGGAAATGGCTAGTGAAGTACCAAAGTAGTCTGTCCTAGGCCAAATAATCTTCAGCATGTTTGTCTCAGACATATCTGGGGTAGTAGAAAACAGGTCATCATTTTTACTGCTGACCCAAAGGTAGGAGTAGCAGTGGATGACAGGATGAAGAGTCTAATTAAGTTATTAGGGAAAGCTGAAGAAGTGGACAGAAAGGTGACAGCTAAGATTCAGTTGAAACAAATCCAAAATATCGCACATGAGCCACAAAAACTGTGAAGTATCAACTTGTTGGAGTGGAACTGATGACAACAAAGTAGAAAAAGGATCTGAGGATGCTAATCACACCTGGATTGGCCCATCAAAGTGAGTGCTGAAAGGCATTACCAAACAGAATGCTGGGATACATCCTCAGGAGGATAGATTACAGAAAGAAAGAGGAAACATTTCTACTCAAGTCCTTGGTCAGACCACACCCTGAGTACTGCATGCAGTTCTGGAAGCCATATAAAGAAAAGGAATTCAAACTGATGGAAGGAATTCAAAGAAAAACTGTCAGAAAGTTCTGTATGATGGAGGGGAAGGAATGTTACAAGAGGTTAGGTTAGGTGAAATCAAACCCTTCTCACCTGAAATCAAAATAGGCAGGGAAGACATTAACTTGATGCACAAGATCATGTCATGTCATCTCATGTCAGTGAGACATGAAGGAGTTATTCTGAACAGAAAAGACAGGGGGGATAGGACACTGACAGCAGATTTCAGGGGCTAGCTACTCTTGATATCTGAAAGAACTTTCTCGCAGAGAGAATTATGTCTTCCTAGAATGGAATAGGACAGATGAAAAAGCATATTGTGTAAGTAGAGATGAGGCAAATGTAGAACATTAAAACATTTAAAAGGATGGACCAGACAGGTTTACTGTCTCCTTCTGCCACCATGGAAATGTAGTGTAAGTTATCAACACAGAAGGTAGTGTATGCACTTAGATGTGACCTGCCAAACAGAATGTAAATTGTAGGCAGCAGTTACTAGGCATATGGAAGAACTTGCATGCCATATCATAGTGCACCTTACGTCAGTGGTGCACTTATTGTGAAACGGTGGGGGGCGCTCAGGTCTTAAATGAAAAAAAAAACATTTTTTTCTGCAGAATGATGGCTGCAATCCCCAGTGCTAATGCACTTCTCTTTCCTCTTGCTTTCTTGCTGTCTGTCCCAAATCTTCTTTTCTAGATTGTCTCCTGTTTTCCTGCATATGTACCTGAAACACCATATTCTGTTCTCTTTTACCTTTTCTGCAATGAATATATATATATATATATATATATATATATATATATATATATATATATATATATATATATATATATATATATATATATATATATATATATACCAAAAACTATTTCAAACTCAATGTCAGAGATTCTAGCTCTCAGCTGCATTGACTAGTTTTGTTAGCATCTTCACATTAGAAGCGTTGCCTGGATGTAGAGATGAATGCCTGAACAGATCACCCTCCTTATAAAAACAGTTAGGGAGAGCTGTTGATTTGTCAGTCCCAGTGAGAATCAGAATCATAACCAGAAGGGCTTCATATCAGCAAAAAATGCAAGTTGACATCCAAGTAGAGATCAAAACCCCTACCTGCCTGTTTATTACCCGACAGTGATTAAACCAACCCCTTTCTTTGATTTCCACTGCCAATATGACCATGTAACATATTTTCAGTCCCCCTACATTCATTCTGTTACCAGTATAACACCCAGTCTGGATAAATTCAGGCCACCCCTTTCCTACTTGAATCTTAGCAGTAGCTGGTTTCTCTTTCCTGCTGCATACAAGTGGTGCTGATCAGAGCTTCCTCTTCTCGGTTATGGGGTAGCCACCTCATTCCTTTATTGTATACATGAGATGGCCCAATTTGCTTTACTCAGACTTCAGTTACTGCTCCCAGCACCTGCTAGTCGTTATACATAGCAATTTGCCCCTTGGCTCAGACCTCGGTTACTTTCCCTAGCATGTGCTAGTGATTCTGTGTAGGAATCACACTTGCACCTTGGTCAGACTTCAGTTGCTGCCCCTAGCATATGCTAGTAATTCTTTGTAGGAATCACACCTGCTCCTTGGATGGCTCATTCCACCATGCTGTCAGTGCAGAGTACATCTGCCTTATGCAGGGCATTATCTTTTCCTAGGTCTGCTGGGTATGACATTGCAGGCTTACTTTCAACACTTATACGCAACAGAAGTTTATGGTTTGTTTTCTTGGAAATACATTTTGCAGTTGGTTTAGGATGTTTTACACAGACTTTTTAGAAGAAGAATAGCAAAACAATGCACTGTGATGTTTTGCAGTAATAAGAGGTAGTGAAATGAACTAAGAAATGTTGCTTTCCAAGTTATAAATATCATGTCTATTCCTTGTACTCTTAGTATGCAAATAGAATGTGTTACTTTATGAGACAGTCTGCAAACTGATGAAATGCTGTACACTTTTATGGAGAAACAGCAGTGGCCATGACAGTCTTAGCATTTCAAAAGTATCTTACGGAATCTCCAGCAAAAATGAGATAGAGTTCCGCCAAACTTCAGTTTTAAAGTAAAATACAGCAATTGTGACAGAGTTTGATGTAATTTTTTTGCAGTGAAAAAGCAAGATCATTTTTGAAAGGATTTGTACTAGCAAGAAAGGATTAAACTTTATTTGGAAACAAGCTAAATTACTACCAGCTTCAAAATTAACTCTGAGACTGAAATTATCTTACTTACACTAAGTAACTGAAAATACCTTTTTTACATTTTCATGTTTTTCTGAGTTCCTTTTTCTTTTTTTTTTTTTTTTTGTCAAGCACAACACAACATACACAGATTTGTATCAAGTGTTTCCCATAATAAATAATGGAAAAAATAGCCGCGGTGGTGCAGCAGTAGCTTGGTCGCCTCACAGCAAGATGTTCTCCTGTTCGACTCTCAGCTGGAGCGCCTTCTGTGTGGAGTCTGCATGTCCTCCCCGTGGTCGAGTGTCGTTCGAAAGACATGCGTGAATGGGTGTACCTTCGTTGAAGGTTGGGCATCGGGCTGGCACCTCAGCACCATAAAACATTGACTGCCAATCATTAGCGGACCGGAGTTCAGCTGTGGCGACCCCTAACCGGGAAAAGCCGAAAGAAAAACAACAACATTGTTTCACAAAAAATATATATATATGTGTGTGTATATATATATATATATATATATATATATATATATATATATATATATATATATATATATATATATATATATATATATATATATATATATATATATATATATATATAGAACAGTTTTCACTTGTGTTTTTATTAAGCCATATTAGTCTGCAAGATTGCTAGATGCCCACTGAGTCATATGCCAGCGAGCCTAATTCTGTCAGTATGCAGGAAACAATCATGGGAAAATTATAGATAAATAGTTTTGTCTGATCCTCTTTCATACCAGTCTGTATTTCTATAGCCATTACTGGGATCAATATATGATTCAGCATGTGGCATAACCCATGTTTCTTGCTAACATTTTGTTCTGTGATCTGTCAACCACTGTCCTCCTTATTCAAGTAGATTTAAGAGAGACCAATGATGCCAGCATAAAAACATGTATGCTTCTTATGTTCTTTGCAGAAAATTGTAAAAAAAGAACATCTCAAAATAGCTGAAGACAGTTAAATTAATTTGCATTGGCTTTAGCTCGTTTTATGGCTACTGGATACGGAGTACTGGTAACTATGGGACATTCAAACAACTGTCATGTAAACATTGTACTTTACTGAAAAAAAAAAGCTATGAAATGCAATATATTCTAGGTCCAGTTGCCACTTAAATTATCTGTTTGTTTTCTTTTATATTTGTGCTGTGTTTTGCACTAAAAACTGGATCTGCTTAATTAACTACAACTTTAATCATGATTGTGAAACAAATAAATGAAAACTAAAATGATTCAGTGTAAAAAGATAAATCCATATTCAAGAATTTAATGGCTTTCAGTCAAATAACTTATCAAAATCTTTTGAAATTCTAAAATTTGAAACACAAACTTCAAAGCTTATAGTTGCCTGTGTCACCTTTATCATGGAAGATGACTGCTATAAAAGACAATGGAAAGGCTCAGAAGTGGGCAAAAAAATGTAATGAATCAAGTCTATTAAATGATTCTATTCACAGTATTGTTACACAAAGGTATACTAATTAGCTATGTGATAACAAATACATGTACTGTTGTTCCATTACAAGATATAATTAAACCCTTCCCTTCACTAACAAATTCTGAGAGTGACACATGCGAGTTAAAATAGTTTTGTAATTAATTAGAACATTTGAAAAATTCTGATAATCATTTGTGTTAACAAGGCCTTTTAGAACTACCGAACCATGCATTACATTTACTTGCCTAATGCAAAATATGATAAGATGAGCTACATTTTGAAGACTAAACTTCAAAACTGATAGAAAAAGATTGTAACGCAGGCAAAGATGTTAACTGACTTGGACAGAAAGACAGATACATACATTGTAGTTTGTAAGATACATAGACAAACTGCTGAAACACCATCATATTAAATTCAAACAACCGCCTTTTAAAGTTGGACGGATGACATAATTGGGTATCAGAGAAGCAAGGCTTTGTTTTATCCAAGCTCTGTTGTTTTCCCACTGAAATTATTCTGTGACCACATCATCATTTATTCTCGTTTCTTATTTTCTTTCTGTGTGTATGTTTTTTTTTTTTTTTTTTTTGTTTTAAGTTGCAGTGTGTGAACAGACTGCAAGGGGTCCCTGTGAAAATGCTGCCCTGCAGCCGTCACACTTCTACCAGCCTCTGTGTTCACAGCACAAAGACAATGGAGCTTGCTTAATTTATGTACATAATTAATTCTGCTCCATTATGTGCTGAGCCGTGGGAGCAAGGAATGCAAATAAGGGGGAGGGGAAGAGATGGTGCTGGATTTTAATTCAGGCTGGATGAAACTCTGAGATCAATTATGGCAAGGAAAGAACTACTCATTTATGGAGAGGATGGATGAGGCACAGAGTAAGCAACATAATTTGCCAGAAATACAGATGCTCTATTTTTTTTTTTCATTCTTAAAGTGGCAGTGTTGCACTTCAGCTATAAGTGGTTATTTACCACCAGTCATGTGTGACGTATAGATGAAATGGCATCCAGTAGTACACTTTTCCTCACACAGAAACCTCACTGTAGGTTTAGACTATTTTTGTCACTCATCTTTCTATATTATTGCAATAAAGGATGAACCCTACCATCTGTAGTTCAAACGTTAATAGTTTCCTGCATAAAATATAATAACAAAGTGGGAAGCATGATGCTTTTACAGAGCGTGGAGTTCAGTAAAGACTCTGCTTCTATGGTTGCATGCCTACAAAGTTTGGGGTGAGTTTTTAACATCCCTGTGAGATGTTGATTGTTACTGGCTTGGTGAAGGCAAAAATGATTGTATATCATCTGAAAAGATAGATCTGTCTTGCTTTTGTTCCAGATTTAATTGCTGAATAAGCACTCCTCTTCACCTGATGGCATAGCCTATTCTAATTGTAATGGATGATTTTTGGTCAAAACTGGCTTGCCTTAGATGCTCCCCCACATGACTCGTTTGTGCTCATTAATTCAAGTGCGAGGATTGTGAATGGCAGATAACTTCTGATACTTCAGGCTAGGCATTTTTTATGTTATGTTCTATCCTAGAGAATATCAGATATAAGGAGATGCAAATATTATGAGATGCCACTGCAAAATATGCAGTCATATCAGTGCCTATGAGTCTCTTCCAAACTGTTCAGTCAATTTTAAAGTCTTTTTTTTTTTTACTTTAAGTCCAGAACTGTAGAGAGGTTCTCTAATGCTCCTCTTCTAGTGGTGATCCCAGGAGAAGGGAGTTTATAGACAATGTCATGACATAGAGGAATAAAGCTTTGACTATATTCAAGGAAACCTGGTTAAATTAATGGCTTGGGTGTCTGAGGTTCTGGCAAGGTGGGATGGGAGTGTCCATCCTGGGGCAGGGGCACTCATCTAAAGTGATCCTTTAGTGCAGGCATAATCTACAGAGGGTAGTAGCCTTTGGATGTAAAAAGGTGAGTGCAGGGGGGTGGGGATGGGGAAAGTAGAGGTAAGGCATAAAGAAAAAAAATCCCGCAGGTGAAGCACTGACAAAAAGTTTCCCCAGAACACCTTTACAGTCTGGCCTGGCCCCAATCCAGAATCAGAGTTAGTTGTTCTTCTTTGGGCTTTTCCTGGTTAGGGATCGCCACAGCAGAACTCCAGTCCACTAATGATTGTCAGTAGATTTTTGGGGTGCCGATTTGCCAGCTTGATGCCCAACCTTCAAAGAAGGCACGCCCTACGCATGTCTTTCGAACGCCACTTGACCGCGGGGAGGACATGCAGACTCCATACAGAAGGGTCTCCAGCTGAGAATCGAATGGGAGAACCTCTTGCTGTGAGGTGACAATGCTACCGTTGCACCACCGCGGTTACATCAGAATCAGAGTTAGTCTGGGGGTAAAATGAGGAGGGATAGTAGACCCAATGAGGTACTGAAGCAATGGTATATGTGCAATAAGAATGATGCAAGACACCAAAAAAAAAAAAAAAAAAAGATAAAGGGAGAGAGTGAAGGTAATCACCATTTGACCTTCTGCCCCAATAAACCCTCTGGTACTTGGGCCAGTAATCAGACATGTGCTACACAGACAACATGCCTAAATACCACTTGTCATACTATATTACACAATTTCTTTCAGGCTGAATAACCAGCTTTCCACCTTGAAATGCCATCTCTTGGCACACCTTGGCCGGAGTTGTATGTGGTAAAGAATGCAATGCAATGCATTAGCATTTTGTCTGTATAGTCTTGCCTTCCACCTTCCCTGGTTAACCATGTTGTACAATTATAGCACTAAATGTTGTCTCCCTTCTATGACCTATGGTGGTGCAGTCCTTCCTGTGCTGGGTAATATAAATCCCTTGCTCTCATATGATTATACATTTCAACTGCCAGATTTGTATACAATATCCAGGTTTTTGTTTCATATTTTTGGTCTGTTCCTCATAAAATTTGTGGTTTTCTGGGAAATTGGTGAAGATTGAATTCAGTAACTAAAGATGGACATTTAAGTTTCTAATGTCATATCCTTCATAAAATGCATGGTAACTCAAAACCTCTTATTCTTGTTGTGTCTTTCGGCTTTTCCCGGTTAGGGGTCGCCACAGTGGAACTCCGGTCCGCTAATGATTGGCAGTAGATTTTTACGTACCGAGTTGCCAGCCCTGATGCACAACCTTCAACGAAGGTACGCCCATTCATGCATGTCTCCACACAGAAGACGCTCTAGCTAAGAATCGAACAGGACAACATCTTACTGTGAGGTGACAACGCTACCACAGCAAACTCAAAACCTCTTATTCTAAATTTATAACACCAATATTTAAAAGTGATCCCAATCTTGGGCCTTTATCTCGCCATTATTTTTGGCTTTGTCCAGATTTCTTGTGCTTGCTAAGATGCTGAGAGGTATGTATGTGATATAGACACAGTTACTATAATAGGGAACAGTGTTCACACCACATAATTACACCACCAATCCCAGAGGGGAGACTCTATTTCCCCATTTTCTCTTCCTTCTCTCCTTACTGTTTACTTTTATGATATCATCTTCATTCTTCTCCTTTTCACCAACCGACAAATCACTTCTTGGTGTTCAAATAAGATCACATGTAGTCCAACACATTATGTGAACATGCAGACAGCCATATTTTGAAAATGATTTATAAATCTCTCTCTCTCTCTCTCTCTCTCTATATATATATATATATATATATATGCATAGATAGATTTAGATATAGATATATGTATACCACACACGCACACGCACACATACACGTGCACTCACGCACGCGCACACACACATGCACTCACACAGATATAGCTAGATACAGATATAGCTATAGATACACAGATATAGATGTATTTGTACATGTATATTTGTGAATGCGTTAATGTTTGTATGTGTAAGTGTGTGTATGTATATATATATATATATATATATATATATATATATATATAAAGAGAGAGAGATAGAAAGAGAGAACATTAACATTCCTCTAACTAATGATGTTTGCCTACCTTTTTCCTTCATTTTTCCTGCTTTTATCTCACAATACAACAGAATTAGCAGCCTGGCTTCTTTTCAGCCCTTTTTCTTCCTGGATGAACTGTTAACTACATTACTACTAGGCTTTCCTTCTATTAAGCTAGGACAACTAGAACATAGCAGCAATACCACAATGAGCATAAAATGCACCACATCACATCATTAGTAATGCTTTATTCAGTATCGAGTAGCATCTCCATTTATATCACAGTGCATATTAATTACTTATCCAAAGTTTTGCCTTTTTTGCTGAAGTTCTCCTATGTGAAGACAGCTATGAACAGCCAACTTTGACATTTCTTACAAATGAGCAAATTCTGTTTTGGCATGTGTACTGCTGATCACAAAGGTCAACAAAATATTGCAAGAGTGAGCGAGTGAAGTTTGATACACATAGTTCAATGACGCATAGTGATACTAAAAAGTAGAACGATTTTCTACCTGGTTCCTAGAAACAATTTAACTAAAGGACAGAATCTTATTTTCAAGATACTTCCAATGGTACTTACATTTATATTTTTGTAGGTATATAAGGCCAAGTAACTTGTATAATAACAAAAGCAGTCAACCTGAAGTTGGGCATTCCACTACACGGTTTAGTAGTCTAAGCAGTAACAAGCATTCTTGTTGTCATAGTAGCATGATCCATTTATGAGTATCATGTAGGAGGAGACAGTCTATGCCATCATAGGCTCGGCATATCCAATGCAAGGCCTGCCTGTTCTAGTCCTGTAACAGCATATTCATAATGCTGAACTGACAGACTTTATCTTACATCTGTGGCTAGAACAAGGAAGTCTTAAGGCATATGGTATATCAAGAAATATATAACAAACTACAACTTTCAAAAGACTGTGGGAATAATTCACTGTCATAATCAGACAGCAAGTGTAATAGCTGTTTTAATGACACAGCAGATGACAATGTAATGAGAGATGATCACCAACAGAAATAACACTTAAAAGAGGGTTGTATTTAAAAGGAGATTGTATATGGCAAACAACTTGAATTTGGTTTGGAATTGGTCATTTGTAGTATTTGTGGATGCATGGAATATAATGACAATGAACAGAGGGACTGAAAAAAAGAACAGTTTTACAAAACTGAGTTTCTTCAGCATAGGTAATGAAATTTGTGATAAGGAGATTATTGTCAGGCAGAACAGCAGAAAGAAAACAGACAAGACTGTAGAAAACAAAGGACTGTGGTAACACTGGGCTAAGTAGAAAAGGGTTGCTGCATTTTTAAAATAATTCATTCAATGGCTCAGAGTGAGAAAACAATATGTCAGGCTGACACCAGATGAGACTGGACAGGAAGAGTTTTGTCAGACAATATACCACCTGTGAGAAGCTGTGCAACAGCAAAATCAGAGCTGACATACATGATTTCCCTGCATGGGGCAGTTCATCAGGAGTTCACAGTATTTGGAAGTTGAACTAAGAAAAAGAATGATCCATCAAATTAAAATTTACAAAAAAGACATGCATGGCAGAGTGGCAGACAGAGATAGAGAGAGAGAGAGAGAGAGAGAGAGAGAGAGAGAGAGGCAATCTGACTGTGCCCCAAATTACACAAGTTCAGTTAATGACTTGGGAGCTGTAAGAGCCAGGTTAAAGGTATGGGAGAAGTATGTCTTTTTGCACATATGTCATCCTTGGGTGGGGAGGGGGGGATCTACTGGTTTCCTTGATGTTTGGCATGCTGCAGCAGGGGTAGGCAGAGGCTGGTACACAACAAACATTGCTACAGTTGTTGGGAGGGATGTTGATATAGCTACAAAATACAAGATGTTAGTAGTTCTGACAGGGCATGTGTGGGAGATTGCAAGCAACTGCAGCAGGAGTGTAGGCATCTCCTGTCACCAACAAGGGAGAGGTGTTAGGGGCTTATGCAATAATTTCCTCATGGGTGACTGGGTGAGAGCCATTCACAGACTGTTCAAGCCCACTAGGAGATCGAATGGAGTCTCGAGATTCATGCTCTAGATGGGAACAAAGTGGTCTAAATGGGAAAAGAATGAGCATGGGAACTCTCACCTCAGAGAGGAAGGAATGAACACAGAACACTCACCTCAGAGAGGAAGGAATGAACACAGAACACTCACCTCAGAGAGGAAGAAATGAACACAGAACACTTACCTCAGAGGGGAATGAATGCACACTGGAACACATGCCTCATTGAGGAATTAATGGACATGGGAACACTTGCCTCAGAGGGGAAAGAATGAGCACCAGAACACTTTTTATTTATTTATTTAACATTTATTTACCTGGAAAGTCTGACTTAGAATGAGGCCAAATTTCAGCGGAGGCCTAGGGATAAATCCCTCCAAGTGTATGTCTTTGTGATGTGGGAGGAAACCGGAGCTCCCGGAGGAAACCCACATGAACGCAGGGAGGACTTGCAGACTCCACACAGAAGGAATCCCAGCCGAGAATCGATCCAGAGAACCTCTTGCTGTGAGGAAACAACACTAATGCTACACCACTGCACCATCACCACTTATCTCAGGGGATATTGAATGGGTACAAAAACACTCACATTATGAAGGAATCAATGGGTTATGGAGTTGTTGCATCACTAGGGAATGAATAAGTCACTATGATAGTAGACTCATGGTTTGTAGGCATGGCGAAGGGGTAGAAAAAATATAGAAAATATATAGAAGCATTATCAGAGAAAAATGGTTTGATCACAATTGCAATTCAGTGAAACTGCAACCCACTGAAACATGACAACTTGTAGCCTCTTTAGTAAAGTGAAATACCAACTAGATAAAACAAATTAAAAATCAACATTTAGCAAGAGGGCAACTCCCTTCTATATCCTCCCTTTGCCTCCATATCACCTCTACAACATTTTTACAACTCTGAGGTTAGCAGCATTGGTGATGAGGTTTTTACTTTTACTTTATCTGTGAAGTCCTGTGATCTGGGTGTTGCAGTCTCTAATGGTGATATGCAAGGTACACATCATGCAATAAAAAAGTTGTGCAATGCATCATTAAATTCATCGGCTTTACAGATACAGCAGAACATGTTAAAGAAAAAAAATATCTGTACATATTTCTACTCATTTTATATCTTCCACTCTACCATTCAAGAACATAGAGTATTATTTTATTTGTGTATGATTCACTGTAACTTTGTAAAGCTAAATATGCCGAGTCTTAGTTCGTCTTTGCTGAAATGCTGCATACCCAATGGAAGCAGAAAGGAGGGTTGGAGGTCAGGAATTCCTGTGATCCAGAGGTTCATGAATTAGCACTGCATTTCTTTGTGATGTGAGAGAATGCTGATGGGAAACATCTATAACTTCATTCTTTCAGTATTGCAAACTAACAATGGTGTGCAAAGGAAAGTGAGGGCAATGCCTATCCTGACCTGAATGTTTATTGCTAATCATAAGAAGTAAATATTAAAGCAGTGGAAGATGATGTTAGAATTTATCCTGATGTAAGGTTATTCTCAAGCTAATGTAAACTCCTCAGTTTTCAACATTCTGGATTGCAGCCATACCTCCATCTATCTAGCTCAGTCCCATAATATCCAGATCTATGGCACACAACTGTTGTCCTAGTTTTCCTAAATGTCAAAGAAAGTTAGACAAATATATAAATATATATCTATATAAATATAGATATATTTTTTGGGGGGTTAGCCATATACCTGAGCAAAACCAAAAATACATGTCAAAAAACCCTGATGCAAAGCACCTGATCATATCATAACTGAGATGTCAATCATTTTTCAGTTGCCAGGTTTTTTTTTAAGACATATTATATAAATCATTGTGCCAAAATGTCAGGTCCTTTGCATACTAATTTTTGTAGCTGCAGCATCTGAAATCAGTGCAGTACTATTCCTGGGAATCTCAGAGCTGCTCATTCTGATAACAATACATGAAACTTTAAACAGATGGTAGTCTGGTTCCTCGCTGTTGACCACCATGTCAGCTTTCCCTTCCTTTCTTCTTTCTCTTTCTCTCATCATATCCATCTTTATCACCCTGCCCAGTAAGTCTCATTATTGTCTGTTTTAACAACAGGCTGGCTTCTGTCGGAGTTTGTAAGCAGTCCCCATTATTGCATATTTGTATATGAAGGTAGCTACCAAGGTGAATGCTGTGTTCAAGATCCCGAGAACATATCTGATTTGTGAAATGGCTATGCCTTAAGATTATGCAGTCACTTCTGCTGTTTAGAACTACTGCATTCCAGTGTATGACAGATGAAAAGATAGCCATGCAAACTGTAACAGAACTGCCTATCTTTGCTTTTAAAATAAAGTGATATTCATCTTTTTATTTGATTTGTATACTTTAGCTAAGCGTTAAGCAGTTCAAGGGGCTTCATACATTGGAGTAGTAGACAAAACATTAAGAGATTAGTTATCATTAAAGCTGCTGTTTTTCATTTAAAGACAGAAGGAAGGTTGCCAGCACACGTTTTACGGGAGATACCTACCTGCCTTTTGGAGTGAAGTGCAGTTCTCCTTTTTGTTTGACTTGTTCACTGCAAGCATGAGTAAAGGTAGCTATAGGAGACCACCGATTTCAGTTTCTAGGAACTGCACTGAGTGCATGAGTTTACATACATGCTCAGCCATAAAGAAGCATTTCTTCATGTTTACAGAGCCGAGTGAATGCAGAGAGAAATGTATGGGAAAAAGTTTTATTTACCCTGGGCACATCCCTGTTAATTAAGTGTTCTTATCGGTGTTAAACAGGGGATATCTCTTGTTGAAGAACACATTGAGCCAGCTTTCCTCCACAGTCTACTACTGCACTTATTATGCTGTGTATCAACAATAGGGCAAAGTAGCTCTCTGCAAAGCAATTTACACATTTCAGGGTGTTATTCTGTCTTCTGTCTCTCAGGTTTATCTTTCATTAACAAGATGTAATGAGAAGCTTGACTAGGCAATTCTTTTATCTTATTCAGGATTTTTCTTTCTTTGCTCTTCATCTTTTAGATTGCCTTTAATCTATAGGAGCAATTTTGCCTTTTTTTTTCTTTATGTTTATCTTCAGTATGTTTATTTTGTACTTAGATTTGTTCAGTTTCATATAATACAGATATGCTGTTGTGAGAGTCATTTTTATATATATTGAGGCTATTTAAACCTGACAGTAAACACATTTGAGCCTGATGCAAAATATTCCATCTTAAGCATATGATGCTGCTATCTGTCTTCACTGTAGGTACTGAAACTCTCCTTCCCTTTTTGAAGATAACCTAATGGCAGCTTGTTATGTAAAGAATGACCAACATCACTTTTAATATATATATTATATATATATATATATATATATATATATATATATATATATATATATATATATATATATATATATATATCTTACATGGGTTGCAGTTTGTGAGAGAGCGTTCATAACATTTTACATTCAAGCTTATTTTTCAGACTTTTGGCTGTTTCTGTGTGAGATCGCGGAACAGCTAGGTTTGGGATTTATTCAACTGTTGTGTGATCTCAGAATTGGAATGTATAATATACATGGGGTGTTGGGGGTGCAGCATAGCTTGCCCCCCTCCAAAATATTGATCAATTTTTTTTGTTTAATATTTTGTCTATTTGGTAAATGATAACACATTCATATATAGGACTATAATCCAGTCAATACCATGAACTGTTCTCTTATATGGTACTAGAATATTTAATTTAGAGATTATTGCACAGACTAAGGGAGTTAGCAGACTGATATAGGTTGCTCCACATATGGTCATAGCTCTTGACTTCTTTGCTTAAGAATCAGGGACAAAGCCAGAAATAATGGGGGACAAAGCCCCAAATCATAGACAATTTTTAAATTTTACCATATTTCACTTTAAAAAGTTAATAGAAGTTCAGGTTTTGCATCAATATGCATTTTCTGAACAATACGAACTATAAATTCTAACGTCTGTCATTACTGACTGTGTTTAATCCTCAGTTATTTACCAAAAAATTATAAATTTTCCACCAAGACAAAATACAAGGCAAAACTAGGGACAGTCTGTGAAAGCATAGGCAGCTAAAAGTTACAAGTATGAGAGAGGGATATTAATTCTATCATTCCCATGCCACTTTTATTTTTAATATCTAATAGATTTACTGCATTTTAACTATTAGTAAAGATACATCTGTATATAGTGCAAACTTGCATTATGCATACAAGAATTGTTTTCTCAATACAGATAAAAGATTAATGCAAGTAGCCACCAAACTTGTATTTATTGTGAAATTAGTTCTGTACAAGCATTATGAATTCATCTTCTCACTACTTCTGTGACATAAGTAGCCATCATGTAAAATAGAAATCAAAAATATACTCTTTCCATACTAGACTATCAGAAATCATGCATAAAGACAATGTTCATAAAATGTATTTGGTGGTGGAAACAAATGATCACATGAAATAGTGTTGTGCCAATTGTGTCTTTATTATGAAAGTGGAAAACATTATTGTTAAGCTTACCAAAGATCCACCATAGTGGCAGTCATGTTATATTACTAAAGAAAGTTACGGAAGTTTATCTGTACCTTTTCTAAATGATCAGAAAACCTTACATAGAAGTGAGTAAATTTTAACAAATGAGACTTATGTGATACATAGGATAGTTTTAAGACTATGATGCATAGGATAGTCCTACAGATTATTTATAAAATCATTCCTCATACCAGGCTTTTCTAAGAATAAACAAAAAATGAAAATGAAAAGTTTATCAAACTGTAATTTTTGTTACTGCAGAGAAAAGTCTGTTTTAAATGTTTAAGGAAAGAGGAACAGAGCAACAAGGCCTAGGTGTTCCCAGGATTTTTGAAAAGTACTTTACTAAACAGTGGAACTATCGTGTAGAGTTAGAAGGGAGAGCACTTGATTCAAAGGTGAACGGCATGGCCGGCCTTAGGCATAGGCCAACTAGGTGGCCGCCTAGGGTGCCGCTGTAGCAGGGGTGCTTTTCCAGTATTTATTTGGTGTAGATAGACCAGGTTGGGGGCACCTGGGTGGTGTGGGGAGGGGGGGCACTGTGGAGCTCTTTTGCCTAGGGCACCAGCTGACCTAAGGCCGCTGCAGACATTTGCTCTACTGTCTACATAATAAACCAGCTTGCTTCTTTATATGCCTGCAATTTGGAATAATAAATTCTGAGTTCCTGTCAGCAGAGACAGTGTTGAACTCTTACGCTGATAAACTACATTTGTGGAAGTAAGTGAACACTAATTGCTCACTTTCCATTCTTAACTGGGGCTACACGCTCTGGTTTGCCGCCAGTTTCTGGTGACTGCATGCTGCCTTTTCTTTATTACTTTTTCCAGTCTTTGTGTATGCAAGTTAAGAGTTGTGAGTGAGATGGTCTCAAGTGATAGACGGTGGAAAATAACTGGCACTACAAGTGTTTTAAGCTGAGGCGGTTAGTTAGTGCGCTGGAGCTCACTTACTATTACAGCTGTAGGGGCCACTTTAGCAGTCATGTTGTCGGTTGATCTGATTTATGCTGGGGTGCCTAGTGCAGTCTGGCGTAAGCACTGGGATTTCTTCAGCAAAGCTTGACTACATTGTCATGGTGGTGATTTGAGGTGATTGCAGTGGAGTTGGGAGAATATAAAAGTTTAAAGTGATTGTGGTGTGTTCCCATTCATAAGTGGATTGGGTTAAAAAACTTTGTTGTTCAGGAAAGCAAGTCTATATGGAAGCATCCAAAAACGAGTGCTAGGAACATATGGGAAAAAGTCAAAATCACTAATATTGTGCATGGGACAGTAGTGTACATTGTACTGACAATTCATTTCACTTACTGGACCAAAATAAACACTTTATGGAAAAATATCACTTGTAAAATGGATTAAAGCATTAAGGTGTTCATATGGTATCTTTATTTGTGGAATGTTTATGGGGACATATGTACAGTGACTAATAAGAATTTATGGACAAACTGTGTTTGGACCTGTGAGGTCATATGATTGATGGACGAAGAAGCAAAGGCTGACATCTGGATGTTTTTTGGTGCGCATATATATTTTAGTCACTTGGAGCCTCACATCCACAAAGATTAAGGGAATTACAGTTTTGTATTGATGGACACTGATTCAACTTTTTCTAAATGTATGCAGGTCTGTTTTGTTTAACATGATATTTTTGTAAGCAGTAATGGTCTACTACAATAGTACAGACTCACTGATTTTTGCTAAATGATTATATGGTAATTTATGGTCCCATTGGGTAATATATAGGGGCTTATTCGCAAGAAAACTTATTTCAAGATAGTTGATGTTTTAGGTATACAAATTTGTTCTAATTACCCAATGGACATAATTTTTTGGAATTAGTGCTTATCAAACCATGGGCGGCCACGGTTGTGCAGCGGTTAGTGTTGCCACCTCACAGCAAAAAGTTCTCCGGTTAGATCCTCAGCTGGGGTGCCTTCTGTGTGGAGTCTGCATGTCCTCCCTGTGGTTGTATGGGTTTCCTCCAGGTGCTCCAGTTTCCTCCCACATCCCAAAGACATGCTGTAGGTGGATTGGATGCACTAAATTGGCCCTAGGCGTGAGTGCGTGCATGTGTGTGCCTTCTGTGGAAGGTTGGGCGCTGGGCTGGCAGCTCAACACCGTAAAACTCCACTGCCAATCATGAGCGGACAGTGATCTGCTGTGGCAATCCCTAACTGGGAAAAGCCGAAAGAAGAAGCGCTTATCAAACCATATAAGAGGGGTGTGTTCAAATTAATTCCTTTATATAGACATCTATGTAGTTGTGGCTATTTGTGAATTTTCTGGTTCATGATATTCAAACTGATATTAATAAGTGACATGAGATATTTATGTCTGACTTATTTATGGTTATTAATGTACTATATTGAACTTATACACACTGATGATATTATACAAACTTATTCACACTGAAGATATTATACACTCATGCACACTGAAGATGATGTCACTTCTTTTTCTCTCTCCTCTGCTATTTACACTGACACGCCTCACATCTTATCACACTCCCCTGCAATCCTCCCCTTACCCTCCCCTAGGAACCTACATCCCTCCCAAGTTCTATCCAGCTCCTACCTTACTCTTCTATGCCCACCCTCAGCACACTCCACCACACTACTTATTTTTCAAAACAAAATGACTCTCCTCACCAAAACAAATCCCAAAGTTAAAATCCAAATTTCTGTATCATCTCCCCCAACCTAACTTTTTTCTCTCTATCCTGACATCACTACTCATTTCAGGTGATATACACCCCAACCCTGGTCATAATAGCCAACTCTCATCTTCCAACTCCTCCACTGTATCTACTATCTCTACTACTGCCTCCCCCCTACACCTCTATCACTCCCTCTCTTACTACGACCTCCCCATCTATTTTCACTTCCCCACACAGAACCAAAAGACTAAATTTCCTCTCCCTTAATATTCAGAGAATCTCCAAGAAAGTGTCTGAACTCCACGCACCCATACAGCACTATAACCCCCACATCTTAACTCTCTCTGAAACTTGGGTAAAACCCTACATCTACAACTCAGAGATCTGCCCCCCTGGTTTCAACATCTACAGACTGGATAGATCTACCAAAAGGGGAGGTGGTGTCTCTATTCTGACTCTTTCAATATCTTACCACTCCCCATTTCCTCTCCCTCCTTCCACCCTGCAGAGCTACTCATAGTAACCTGCCATCTCAACACCTGCCAAAAACTAGCCTTAGCCTCAGTCTATATCCCACCAGGGAATAACATTACCATTCTTGAAGACATCTTATCTTGGTGTTTTCATCACATCCCTTTTGAAACTATCATTCTTGGGGATGTAAATATAGACTGGAACTCAGTTAATTCTGCTACACCTTCTCATGATCTCAATCTACATGATTTTACTCAACTTGTCTCCTTTCCCACCCATCTTGGCAAAAACCACTCCAATTCTATCCTTGACTGGATTCTCATAAATTCTCCAAACTGGTACCACCAGCCAGGTACACTACCCAATTTCATCAGCGACCACCTGCCTATCCATATTACTAGATACTCACCCAACCTCACTAATACTCACCTCATAAAGTACATCCATAACCTAAGAAAATTCAATATCACCTCCTTCGACAAAATCCTCTCCAAAATTAACTGGTCCTGCCTATACTCTCTACCTTTAAACGATGCAGTCAGCTACTTCAACCAGACATTCCTAAACATACTCAACTCTCTTGCCCCCATCAGGAAAATAAAAGTCAAAGCTAAACATGCCCCCTGGCTACCCAAAGAAACCTTCCACCTTATGCATAAAAGAGATGCCACTTGGAAACTGTATCAGAAAAGCAAATCTCCTGCCCTCCTACAATCGTACAGGGAACTTAGAAACCTTACAAAAAAAAAGAGTCAACCAGGACAAAAGAAACTCACTTCTGTGACCAATCTCTGCACACTTCTAACCCCCAGAAGTTCTGGACAACTATAAAAACTCTTCTCAAACCTGGCTCACCCCCAACTCCCAATCCTTTTCCCAATTAATCACCTTCAGATACCACCATCCATTTAAATCACTACTTCATTGATACCATTTCTAAACTAGTACCTAACACCACCAACAACCCCAACCCCACCTCTGATTCCACTTCCAGTTCTACTACTTCCACTACCAAGCCCACACCTTTTTCACATCCCCAATCTGACTCCACTAACCTCTCAGACCCCTTCATGCTCAAACCTGTCTCTGTTAGTTATATTAAAACGCTCCTCAGTAAACTCAAACCTTGTTTTCCCACCCCTAATAACCTACCTCCCCAATTCCTTAAACTTGCTGCTAACTCTATTGCCCTACCTATCACCATTCTAATCAACCACTCTATCCACAAATCCACTGTCTCCTCTATTTGGAAGCAATACTACACTATCCCACTACATAAAGGAGGTAGCTCCACAGAATCATCTAACTTCCATCCCATTGCTGTTCTTTCTCCCCTCTCCAAAATTCTCGAAAAGTGTATCTATTCTCAACTACTTTCTCACCTTACTCAAAACAATCTTTTAACCACAACCCAGCATGGGTTCAAACCCAAACACAGTACTAACACTACACTCTTATCCTTCTCACATACAGTAGTTGAGGCCAGAGACAATAACAAACTTGTGTCCTGCCTTTTCTCAGATCTCTCAAACACTTTTGATACTGCCTCTCAACCTTCTACTTCATAAACATTCTCAGCCGAACATTTCAGTCTCCACTCTTAATTGGTTCTCAAGTTACCTGTCCAATCACCTACAAGCAGTTAAATGGTTAAATTCCTTCTCTCCCTTTCTGGCAGTTCAGACCAGTGTTCCTCAAGGCTCAATTCTAAGTCCCCTCCTTTTCAATCTCTTCACCAATGACCTACACACTGCCTGTAACCTCTCCTCTATCATTCAGTACACAGATGATTCAACTCTGATCTCCATTTCTGACTCTATCAACAACCCCCACCATTCCACCCAAACTTCATTTCATTCTGTTGAGAAGTGGCTCACTAACAGTCAACTCATCCTGAACCTCTCTAAAACTAAGCTCTTATTCCTGCCTAAAACTCTAGCCCAACACAAATCCAGCTTTCTGTTATCTTCTCTGAATAGCACCATCATAAGACCAGACTCACACACTGAACTCCTGGGTGTCATCATAGATGACCAGCTCAAACTAGACCTCTACATACTTTGCTCCATAAAAAACACACCAAAAACTGGGCCTGCTTTACAGAAATAGCAAATTCCTGTCCCCCAACTCAAAACTTCTGCTAGCCCAATCCTATCTCCTCCCTGCCTTCCACTATGGCTCCCCTCTACTTTCTAATCTACAAAACAACCTGCTGGCAAAGCTTGACCATACCTACAACAAAATTGTTAGATTTGTAACCAGCAGCTCCTATAAATCCCATCACTGCACAGCACTCACAAAACTACATTGGCTTGAACTCCCACACCTTCTGGCCAAAAGTCAGCTATTCCAAGCTTTTACAATTCTTAATTCTAACTCTGACTGTCGACCTCTGTCCAACCTGATCTCCTGGTACACCCCTCCCCGTTCCCTGTGCAGCTCCGATAAACACTTACTACAAGTCTATAAACCCAATAAGGACATAGGTAAAATACTCTATAAACACTCCATTTCCCTTATCTGGAACAATCTTCCACTCCAGATTAGAAGCCATACCTCCCTTTCTAACTTCAAACATGACCTGATACTGTATCTCCATAACAATCCTATATGTACCTGCAACCACCCTACTTAACCCCTCCCTCTCCCTATTCCCACTTTAAGTCTGATCTATAAGATCTTTTCTATTTCTATAACTTACTATATCTATATGCTCTCCCTTTTACATCCTCCCTCTAGAACACTACATCCCTCCTCTACTACTTTCTTCTTCTGTACCATCTCTTCCTCTGATCTGAGGCCCCTTGTACATACACGTTTCTTTTTTTTTTTTTCTCCTGCACTAGTTTCTTCCTCAGATCTGAGGCCCCCTGCACTTACACAATTTCTCCTTCTAGCCACTAATCTAATAATACCATATTATTTTCAAAAGATTACTTATAACCTTAATTGATTTAATATCGTTGTTTTTCCTTTTACACCCTTATTATTATATTTTTGTTTATAGCTATGTTTAATTCCATGGAGTACATTATTTTTTTTCTTATCCATTGTATTCATGACATTGTTTTGCTCTGTATTATTGTGAGCTTGTCTCTACTTGTATGTCTGTATAGGGCTTTTTCTCTCGGGTCTCCACTGAAAAGGGGGAAATTCTTCCCCAGCTGGACCAACCCGGTTAACAAATGCAAAATAAATAAATAATGCTATTTCTACGACAAAGTTCTATAGGGCTGATACACAATTGTTATAACTTGTTAGACAGTTGTAATCCATAAAACACTACATGAGATGAATCAAGTCACCAAAGAAATTTCATAACTTAAAGGAATGGGGTAAAACTGACAACTATATAACAGTGGTTTCATGCTTTCCAGGGGCTAGAATAAATGACCACAAGAAAGTCCTTAATGAATACATAAAGCAAAATAAGAATTAGCTGGATAGTAATGACGTTTGCAGGTAATGATATAGGTAAACTTAGGGATAAATAGTGGTTGAAGATCTACTTGCTTTGGGTGATGGGATTTCTCAGTTATCTACAATGTCTGCACTGTATATTGATTCTTGTATATTGCACATATCAGCAGAACACTGACTGAAAGGGAAAGTAGACTCATTACTTGATATGTTTAGTACACGTTACCAGTCCAAACAAGACTGCAACACATGGATTGCATCTTCTGTTAAAACCACTGAGTGTTAAGTCGTAAAATGTTGCAGCATGGCCAATTATGCAAAAAAAAAAAACATTGCTTACAAAGAAATGTTAAATAATATAGACATTGCTAGAAACCTACTTCAGGTACTTGTTCTGGGGGAAATAGTTTTAACAGAAGGGGATGTCACTACAAGCTTAATAAGTGAGATATAGTTCTTGGAGTCTGACAATGGTGTCATCCAAATGTGTCTCATGTTTATATGGGAACTAGTTTTATAGAAATGAGAGAAGGGGGATGCTTTTGTTTTGTTTTTTATGCAGGGGAAAACATTCATGTTAGTATGGATGTCTTTATACCTTAAAAATAATGATTTAAATTTGCTTATCCCCTCACATAATCTCTTCTAGGTCCCTTCCAGCACCCATTTAACCCATTGGTTCTTCCTGCAGACATTAGAATCAGACCCCTTTTAAATGACCATGTTGGGAACCCTTTTGGTCCATTCATTTCTGGCTTGGGGTAATAGCCTTATCAGCTCAATCATTCACATAGGAAGTGAGTCTGTTGTTTGGGAGGAGGCTATTCAATGCCATGCAGGCACAATCCTACGACCCCATGGTGGCTGTGACTTCATAGCTTCATAAGTATATACTAGGATAATGACCACTAGGGCTCCTATTAAATGAAGACTATCCCTACTGTATAACCAAAGCATAGTATTTGGAAATGTATTTTAATGCATGTTATGTTTGGCTATTTCCATTTTTTTTTTGTTTAATTACTGGCTGAAACATTCTTAGTTTGTTCGGCATTTATTGCTGTTGGTTTACAATTCAAATTCTGGTGTCTGACATAGTAGTTTATTATATAGCAATTTAGATTTCAGACCTCAGATTTACTTCTTTTTTAAGATTGCTGTTTAGCATTTGGAAATACAAGGCACAGTTTTTCAAGCTCCCCAATCATTACCTTCAGGGGCTAGGTTACATTTGTGTTCTTTTTAGGTGTATGTGGTATCTGAATAAAACTATGTGTAAGCTGGCTCCTGTCTTTTGAAGACCAGTAATGTAGCTTCATTAGAATAGGTACTGGCATATAGTTTTCTGTTTTGTGCCTGAGTGAGGTACTTTATTTTAATACTTGCAACTGTCCTTATCTCGTAATTGCCCTTTTACTTCACATCTGTCTATACTAGCAGGTCAGGGATAAATAGTAAGGCAAACAAGAAGAAGAGAGAGTACAGGCTGTAGCAGATAATTGGTACAATGATCTGTGAAATACTCAGCATGTGGGGAGGTTGTTTGTGTCAAATAACTTTGTGATGATGGAAAATATGGAGTCAGCCGGAGAATGAGGAATATACGTAGAGAGGTATGGGACCTAGCAATGATAGGGTACTATATGGAGTCAGCAGGAGAATGAGGAATATCCGTAGAGAGATATGGGAGCTAGCAATGATAGGGTACTATATGGCGTCAGCAGGAGAATGAGGAATATTCATAGAGAGATATGGAAGCTAGCAATGATAAGGTGCTATATGGAGTCAGCAGGAGAATGAGGAATATCCGTAGAGAGATATGGGAGCTAGCAATGATAGGGTACTATATGGAGTCAGCAGGAGAATGAGGAATATTCATAGAGAGATATGGGAGCTAGCAATGATAGGGTACTATATGGAGTCAGCAGGAGAATGAGGAATATTCATAGAGAGATATGGGAGCTAGCAATGATAGGGTATTATATGGCGTCAGCAGGAGAATGAGGAATATCCGTAGAGAGATATGGGAGCTAGCAATGATAATGTACTATATAATGGACAACGAATAGAGCTAACAGGTAAAGGTCGGAGATGTAATAATGTAATAAAAATTGAGATAAAAAAGTCCAACCACCACACAAAGGCAAATGGGTTAAGAGAGTGACTTTATTTAATAAATTTAGTCTTTTAAACCAGTTGCCTTTGTGTGGTGGTCAGACTGTTTTATTTCAATAGTGTACTATATACTTAGTTGTGGAGAGATCAAGTGAAAATGGAAAGGAAGAGACAACAGGAGGCCAACCGCCAAGGACGTGGTGAGAAACGATTAGAGGAGAATGGCAGAAGATCGAAGAGGTCATCAGAAGATCACAGACAAGTGGGTGACACAAAGTAAGCTCAAGGGACAAAGTGATGAATGCAGAAAAAGAGAACAGACGGAGCTGATGAATGGTAGGCAGAGTGAGAGGTGGCTGTGCAGGATTCAATATCACAAAGGGAGATAAGGAAATGGGCTGGGAGGGATACACAACTCAAGGCAAAAGAGACAGAACAGACTGGCGCTTTAGAAAGACGACAGCAAGATTACAAAAATGAGCATGTGCAGGACAGCGATGATGGAAAGCAGCACAGACAGAAAGAAGGACTTGGGTGTAGGAGGGATGGTGTCATGGGGAAGGAAGTGAAGGAGAAGAAAGTCATTGTGGAAACAAAGAAATGGTATTTGGTAACCAAGGGGATTACAATTTTTGGCAAGGGGAAGTGAATATAGATTTCAGTAAAACTAGTGCTGTGACTTCGACTTTGTAAAATATGGGAAGACGTGACTGAGGTTGTCACAGAATGGAAGAAATCAATGGATGATGTGGTGCATGTCAGACGTAGTTACCTGCTAAAGGAGATACCTGAGATGGTAACAAGGAAGGACAGGCTGAGAGAGAGAGATAGAAAGAGATTCATTTACCTTTGCCAAAGCTTTTAATCCAGTTGGAGGTAATATTTTCTGAAATTTTATCTTTGTCCACATCAAGTATGATCGGCAAAATGAGGATTATGGAGTATAATGAGTGGCAGTGGCAGGAGATAAGGAAGAAGGACTTAGGACTGGTATGAAGGTGATGAGATATGGTAAAAAATGTGTTCTGTCCCTGGGTCAAGGCTCCATATTAGCTCAGAAGGGAAACTGGTGCTTACTGCTAAACTGGAAATGTACAACTAAATGATCAGTTTCACTCTGTTTGCTCAAGACTACCTTTTGCTAAGTGTCTCAAATGTATTGCAATACTAAATCAAAGACATAAGTACATCTATTAAAATGGATGAAAAACAATCCACATATATATTGCAAAAAGTACTTTTGGGGTGAGCAAGCCTGCATCCCACAGTCTTCATCAAGATCACATGGCCTTAGAGAATGAGCAAACTGGACTTCAAAATTACCTTTTTCTTTCTACTCCTTTCCTTTATCAGTGTGTTCCTAGTTCATACACCTCTGTTATCAACATTTAACGCAATCATCTAAGGATAATACATACAAATAAATGACAAATAAGGACAACTACGCTATGCATCAGTCTTAAAGAGAAACTCTTAATAATAACATTTTTAAACTAAAATGCAAAAAAACAGAAACAGCTTTACAAAATCAGAAGAGGGAATAGGTATTTAGCTAGCACGCAGAAGGTTAAAAGAGACCACGAACATAGCACAGCAACAAAGGATGACAGCTAAAAGCATGTCTGGGTACGTGATGCCTTGCAATGCAATGAGTTTAAATAAGATGTGGAGCTGTAAGAAGTGATCCATGCTATTATATGTTTTAACTACATCACATTTTATTAGTCAACTCTTTTATTACTAAAAGTTGTCTAATATTCAAATTAGTCTCTTATTCTAAAACCTTTTCAATATATTCTGTAAACTTTTATTTTCATCATTTTAAATCTGTATTTTTTAAGACTAATAGTCTTTTTTTCCACCTGAAACAAATAGAAGAACAGAAATGTACATGCACATATTCCTTTAAACCTTAACTCTAGCAAGCGTATAGTTTCTAATGTCACTGTTTTGTACATGCTTCGTATTGACTAGACTATAGCTAATTGTGCTATTTCAAATATTGATTTATATATATTTTTAGTTGTCTTATTTTCATTTTTGTATGAACCTTATCTTCGCAAGCTCCACCTGTAAGTATGACAGCATTTCCTGTATGAAATATTGTGTTATTTTTTTTCAGATAACTGCGTTTGTTTACCTTCCATCACTGGATAATAAGTATCAGCTATCTTCATGTTTACTTTGTATCCAGATATCACATGTTATAATTTTACTTGCACCTATAACTGGTTTAGCTAGCACTTTTATTTTATACATGTTTATTAAGTAATACACATGCGCCTTGAGCATCATCTAGGCCAAAGCTCCGTATGTGTGCTCATTTCCTTGTACCTTTAAATTCTCTCCTTTCAGCCTTTGATATGAACATGCAGTCCTGTAGGCATATTACCTGACTTTTTTTATGACTTATTGCATATGACATAATAATCCTTCATATTACAGTTTTCAAGCTATTTGCATGCATCAAATGTCACATATTATTTTGACAATTTTTATTTAGAAAACTTTTTTGTGTGATTTTCTTTTGACCCTTCCCCAGTAGAGATAGGTGTTTCTACTTTTGTAGAATGCCTGCCACCTGTTCTTTCTTGCTCATTATATTCACTCTGTGACAACATTCCAAAATTACTGATATTCACTATAATATTGACTTTTTTATTCATCCTTTTCATCACATTTGGCTTAATGAAATAACTTTCATCTGCTTTTACTCCACCCTCCATTTGTCATTGCTTGCACCTGTGACATAGAGAGATGGAACTTTTTCCTATGGCCTAGTAGCCTGAGTTCAGCTAGTGACTAACGCTCTTGATAATGCATGCAATCTTGGGGATGAGAGAGTGAATGTACATAGGTGCACGTGCCATTGGCAGGATTTTCCTAGTGGTCACCAGGAGTACTACCATACTATGCCTCCTGTAGGCAGGTAGGGTGACCAAACAGTTATAGAAGCGAGTAAAATTATAATATGTAATATCTGGATACCAGGCATGTTGTGGAACTGAGGACCAGTGGGGCACTGATGGCCACTGCAAATGCTACCCATGGGTTGTTACTGGGTGGGCTCAGGGAGTAGAACTTAAAGGATAAAAACATAAATTATTGCTGGTGACTGTGTTAATAAAGGCCCTTTGATTTAACCATTGCTCCAATAATGGGAAATTAATAGGCCAATTAGCTGGGAGGTTGATCTGCAGATGTATTCCCAAAAGACCACCTTCACCCATTATTAGCATCATGTACACATCATTTATTTTTGCAGCTTGTTGTGTAATGACTTTCTACATAAGGCAGTTACCCCAAAAATGACCTGTCTTAACACACACAGTACATTTACATAAACCGTTGTGCTGATTCTCTGTAGCTTTTCCACATGATTTGCTTCATACCTGGAGGGGGGAATGCTACTACTGAATGCTGCCAGTTGTCACAAAAATAAGGTCTTCAGCTGACATTGGAAGCATAATACACCTCTAAATAGATGAGTTACGTAAGTCAAATGATGCACCTCTATATTTTAAACTTTCAGATTTAATTTAATCTGTCCCATTTCCCAATACAAATTATCAATCTGTCCAGAATTTTTTTCTTAACTATAGATTTACAATGTATTAACAGCTTGTTCTTAACTTTTTCAGAAGAGAAAAAAATATATTCTAAATTGCAGAAAAAAGATTGCTTTTCTATGACCAAACTTTACAGAGCCAATTATAAATGTATATCTCTTCTGCCTTCCATCCACAATAATTTAAAAACACAAATTCAAAAGGCAAGAGGCTGACATAGTAAAATAAAAAGCTGTCCATGCTCTGTCTTGAGCAGCTATTAGTTGTTATCTTGTACGCGGAATTTGCAATGTAATCAAAATCCTCCAAATATCTTTTCTCAAGACATCCCCGTGATTGTTAACTGAAAAAGGAATTTATTATTTATTGACATTTGATTACAAGGACCTTGTTCATGGTTACTGTGGAGGTATAGGTAGGGTAACTATATTTAAGTGTAACTAGAAACAAATCACTTCTATGGCGATGTGGGCTAATTATTATAGTATATTTGGAAAAGTATAAACTACATGACAGGGACAAACATCCATAGCTCTCAACCACGTAGCACAAAAAATTTGGAAAAATCAAACAATATGTGTGTGTGTGTGTGGGGGGGGGGTAAAAATAGGGACAACTTTTAAATATTGCTCTTATAAACTTGAAAGTTATTAGAATGCATTTTGTAAAGGATCCATCCATAACCCATTTTTACATTTTTGTACATTGGGTTGGGGTCTCACTTTACCAGTGACAATCATCTAGAGCCAAGGTTTACACTGTCAGGTGGCTAGCCCTGCCATGGTATATCTTCCACACTACACACTCACACCTCTGGCCAGTTTATGGTGTCCAACCCCCCCCCCCACACTGCATGTCTTTGGAATGTGGGAGGAAACCAGTGCACCCAGCGGAAACCAATGTGAACACAGGGAGGACATGCAGATTCTACAGAGGAGGCACCCCAGCAGAGAATCGTACTGGGGGACCTCTTGCTGTGAGGTGATAATACTATCTGCTGTGCCACTGTGCCACCCTTTCTGAAAGATATGAAGTGTGAAACTCAAATGTCTGTCATTATGTAGTAAATTCAATCCTCACTGATTTGTAGAAAACCACTTTTTTTAGAAACAGATCAAACATATGAGGCAAAAATATGGACATTTTGTGAAAATCTGAACAGCTGAGAGCTATGCAAGCAGTTACGCTTAAAGACATTCTAGTATGACCTATAGACCTAACTTCCATTGCCTCTTTCCACAAGTGTGATAATATCCACTCCAAGCTTGAGAAACTAGGTTTTATATCTGACCAGACTAGAAAGGTATTGACTGCATTACAAAGGTAAAGAAATATCCTTTAGAACAGCAAGGATGTAAATTGTAGTAAGGTGAATAAGTACTATTGATTCTGCCTTTTATTTGAAAAAAAAAATGCAACCACAGCTTTAAAATATGACCCAAATCATTTACTTAGCCAACAGAATACAGGCACATTCCAGTTTTCTCTGTTCAGTTTAAGGTATTATCAAATCCATATACCTTTTCTCAATGTTAACGGTGACCTTGTTAATTTAATTTTGCTATGAACTGCTGACTACTTATCTCCTACAAAAAAAAAACACACCTTGTTACAATGCTTGCTTCTGCACTCAGCCTCTCAGAAGCATATGCTTTTTATCAATGAAGGAAGTACTTCTTGGAGTTCTACTCTCATAATTTCTTACCTTGGATGGGCTCAAGACTTTAGTAATGGGCTCATCTTAGGTGTTATTCTGCTGCTATAATTGTGGCTTCACAAGTTATCTGACTGAAATGGTTTGACAAAGGTAATTGTATCATCTATCTACTTTCTCCAGCATGACAACCATGTTAAGCTGTTCTAGAGGGACCTTTACTTTCATTTTTTAGAAAGTTAGCAATGTTTGCAATGATCGCTGCAATACTTTGCTTAAAGTAGTGCCTTGCCTTGAATATAACTTTTCTGGCTCCAGCCCACTGCTTATCCCACCATGCAGGACTTTTGAACTATGTCAGTTAAGCCATTAACCTAGTAATACCTCCAGGCATTTCTTTGGGATCATCCTAGTAATAATTCTAGGTGTCAGATATTGCCTTTTCATATTTACATTATTGTTTTAAAAAACATCCTACATATAAGCTATTAAAAAAAAACGTCTTAAAGCTTATATGAAAGGGAAGGCAACTTCATCAGTATTTCACCTCTGACAAGTGCAAATCAAACTGGTATTGAATTTATTATGCAAAGACTAATATTCATAGCTAGTTATGCAAATGAGCGGAGGCAATCAGTGATGTTTGTGGATGAGCACAGCTGAGCTGTGATTCATGGAGGCTGTTTATGCAAATACATGACAACTTCGAATGTGCTTATGCAAATGTGCAAATAATGAGATGTAAATGAGGAGTGATGTAAATCTTTGTATACTAATGAGTATGTCGTACAGATGGCCTATAAAAAGGGAAGCTTCACCAAATCTATCAGAGTTGCAGTCGTTGAAAATGCTGGCACTTGCCATGAGCTTTGCTGTTTCTAGATCTGAGTTGCTTGTCTTGACTGGGCCAAAACCATTTGTACCAGAGGAACTTACCAGCCAAGAAGGTAAAAATGTAAGCAAAGGATTTTTCATTATAATTATGATAATCAGGAAATCTCTGATAGGTTTAGAGTTGGCATGGACATTATAAGAGTCTGAGTGGGTATGTTTGAGCGCATGGGGCACTGGAAGAATGCACTGACTTCCTATCCCTGTGGACACAAAGGCATGTATAACCCTCACTATACTTGCTACAAGGGCCTTCCTCTGACAAACTGGGGACATGTTGGGAATCTCACAGGCTTCTTCCTTGAGGATACTGCAGAAGTTCATGGATGCAGTCTTGGCACATGTGGATCAGTACATTTATTTCCCAATGTCACTTCAGAACCAAGACAGACTATTATGGGCTGGCATGTTCCCCTGAGGTACTCAGTGTGATAGATTGCACCCATGTTGTAATCAGGGCCCTTTCTGGTACACAGGGGAGCAGTACTGCAATAGGAATGGCTGCCATTCCATCAACTGTCAGGTAGTGTGTGATGCAGGGGAGTGGATCACTAACATCTCTGCTCAGCATCCAGGCAGTGCACATGATTACCATATTTGGTACACTAGCTCACTCTCCTGCTTCATTCTGCATGGTAGTATTCTCAGTGGTCATCTTGTTGGTAAGTGGAAAAATATTTTTTATATTGTAATTAAGTAGCTATTCACATTAAAATGTATTTCTGAATACCATTTTTTTGTCTCCTCCTTTTTCTCTCTTTTTTTCTCCAGGTGAAGCAGGATGTCCACTGGAGAAACGACCCATGGCACCAGTAAGAAATCCAAATGGATCTGCAGAGGAGACCTATGACACATCTTTGTCTCAGACCCATATTGTTATTGAGCGGCTGTTTGGCCTCCTAAAGAGTAACTCCAGGTGCCTGGATTTGTCTGTGGCTGCCCTTCAGTATAACCCATCTACTGCATGCAGGATGTTTACAAGGGTTCCTGTTATTTAATCGACCATCCTAAATGTCGAGTCTTGGAAGATCGAATGAGGAAGTTCGAAAAATAGAAATGTAGAAGCCGTGGAAATTCAAATTCTTTCCTAGGGAAATAATTCGGTTGGCTGTTTCTGTGGCTTCGACATTTTCTGTACTGTGGTGCGAATGTTTTAGATCAGGTTAAGGTAAGTGTGTGGGTGTGACGGATGTTGGGGTTTGGGTGCGGGTAAGGTAGGTGTGCAAAAGTGACAGACATTAAGGTTAGGGTGCGGGTAAGGTAAGTGTGTGATAGTGATGGACTTTAGGGTTAGGGCGCAGGTAAGGTAAGTGTGCGATAGTGACGGACTTTAGGGTTAGGGCGCAGGTAAGGTAAATGTGCGATAGTGATGGACTTTAGGGTTGGGACACGGGTAAGGTAAGCGTGTGATAGTGACGGACTTTAGGGTTAGGGCGTGGGTAAGATAAGTGTGCACTAGTGACAGACTTTAGGGTTAGGGTGCGGGTAAGGTAAATGTGCGATAGTGACAGACCTTAGGGTTAGGGCTTGGGTTAAGGTTAATACATAGATAGTTGTGTATGTAAGGTGTAGTGTAGGTTTATTAGGAGTTTGGTGTGCTTGTGTTGTGTGTGTGTTTTTCGGAACAGCAAATTTTTTTCCCTGGGAAAAAATTTGCTGTTCTGGGGTTTCGTTCTTGTCATATTTCGAACTTCCAAATTCGAACATATGGTGTTCGAAATTTTGGAAGTTTGATTGTATAACATAGTCCCATTTACGACATGTGACATGCTGCACAGTATGATCATGCACCAGTCTGATGGAGAAGGCTCTCATGCTGTCAGTGCAGCTCCCAGTTTTGGTCCCACTATGACTAATAATGACCATCTGGCATTTGTAGTAAGGTACCCTATATGTAAGGGTCTTGCATGTCATGTGGCTGTGTAGGTAAAGAGGCAGTGTCTAGTCCATAACTATGGATCATGCCATTCAGGCTAGTGTATCATTTATTGAAAAAAAAAATACAGAGTATAATTGGTGCTTGCAGTGATATCAATGGGCTATGCTGTGTGGTACATGGGCTGCTGTCACTGGACTTCTGTTGGAAAAAAATATTAATTTTTATTGCCATGCTAGAGTGCTTACTGATTCCTGTTCAGTGATGTGGAAAGGCATCAGAAAGTAATTCACATCTTTGTCTACTTTCATAAATAACTTTTGCTTTAATTATTACTTAATTATACAAAAGTAAGGAATATTGACAGCAGGGAAATACGCCCTGAGTTAATGAATTGCAAATGTCAAGAAAATTACTTATATACTTCTATTGTTTTTTTTTTATATTCCATCTCATCTTAAAATATTTTTTTATCTGTTAGAAAAATAATACTCATGTTATTGTCATGTGGGACCAGTCACTGACTCTTGCTCAGTGATGTTGAAAGGCATTCTGTAGAAAACAATTTATATTTTTGTCGACTTTCTTGACTAGCTTCAACTTTAATGATTTCTTGATTAAAAAAAAGCAAGGAATATTGGATTACATGTATATGGTCGAACATCAGTATGCCGACATTACAAAACCCGAAAGCAGTGACCACAGTTTGAAAAATTCCGAATTTTTAATAATAGAACCTGTATATGCCGAATAACTGCCTGCATTCGGCATTGTGGTGTTCGACATTCCACATGTGAATGTGAAGTAGTTCGCACATTACCATAAATGAGCATCCTTCCCTGCTCCCAACAGTAAGGTGTCCCGATGTGCATATCATCTAAACAGGCCAGTGACGTGAAGGTAGCGGGTAATTCAAACATAGACGGTATGTAGAAGGAATGTAGCAATGATGCAGATCAATAACTCAGGTGCAGCCATATAGAACTGTAACATACATATGTGTTTACTTCCAGATGGCTGAAGAAGAAAGTGTTGCCCATAACCCTGGTATCTTAGGACAGACATATACTACTGTTAAAAGCCAGAAGGGGAAAGGCACACTGTTTATAGAGGTTACCAGTATTATCACGAAAAATATGTTGGCTCAAAGCACTACTGGTGGTGCATACGTAAAAGCAGAGACAAGTTCAAGGGTAGGTGCACTACAGAATGTGGAAGCAATGGACACGTTCTATCTAAAAGTAGTGCACACTTCCATGGCCCAAATCCACTACAGTCCGAGGTGTGTCAGGTCTGTGAACAGATATGGAAAAGGGCTCACAATTCACTAGAGGACCCTTGCAAAATCGTATCAGAGGTACTGGCGTGTACATCCACTTCTGTGGTAAATGAGTTGCCAAATAGTAAAGCACTTAAGAAGAATATGACTAGAATTAGGCACAGGAATAAGGTTGCCATGTTCCAGGAACTGCAGTCCCTGCAGGACCTGAATAGAGAAATGATACCTTTGAAAAATGGAACATTTGTGATAGAACATGGGATAGTTGGCGAGCAGGGTGTCCAGATAGTAATACTGAGAATGCTGGATAACCTAAAGGCTATTGTGTGCCGCTGAATTCCTACTGGTTGATGGTACATTCCCTATCAGTACCAGGGAGTGCAGGCAGGTATATACAATCCACGGTCCACTGTAGTCCTGTTACTATATGGTATCCTGCCATGTAAAACTGAAGAGTGCTACAAACAGTTCTGGGCTATGGTGTTAGATTTGTGTGGGAAACATGGGATGTGTTTGGGACCAAGGATGGTTATGTCAGACTTCGAGAGGGGTGTTGTCAATGAAATACAGGCTGCATTATCTGATTCAGTAACTAAGGGCTGTTGGTTCCACTTCTGCCAAATAATCTGGAGGCAGATACAGAGGGTACACCTGGGAAAGGAGTTCGGAACTGATGTAACCTTTCCCGGATTATGTAAGCAGTTGCCTGCACTTGTGTTCGTCAATCCTACTTATCCGAGTGAGACATTTGCAGATATTGAAAGATATTTCCCAGAGTTTGGACAGCAGATCTGTGTCTTTTTTTAAGGAGAGCTACCTGAATGGATGGCCACGGCGATATGGCATAAGGGGCTTAACTGCAGAGAGGCATCCATCCCTGTTTGAGGTTGCATTCTGGAACCAGTATGACACTACTGGTTTGGGATATCCCTGGACACAGAACACAGTGGAGGGGTGGCACAGGTGGTTAAGGAGCCTGATGGGGAAACAGAGGTTGTTCCTGTTGGATGTGCTACATGCCATCCAACTGGAACAAAACCATGTAGAAGACCTTAAAGCCAGGTGCATGTCAGGATTGCCTAGTACACCTAAGAGATGTAGACTGGACATCAAGGAATGTGCATTTCAAAGCCTACTGGACAAACAGGATGAAATGACGCCCCGAGAATTCATATCTTTACTGGCCCAGCATTGCTCTTTCTAATTCACAGTGTGTTGGGGACATGGGGAACATTGTTGTTTATTCTGCCACAGAGCACAGGTGTGGAGTTGTGGTCTGCATATTCACAGTGTTTTCTGTATATGACTACATTGAACTGTCATGTTCGCATAACTATAAAAGTGGAGAAAATGTGGGGAATCATGGCATGGAGTCAGAAAAGGACATATGGTAGCACGGTGTATCTGTTGTATTCACATTAGACAGTAGTTTTATACCGTTATACATAGACAACGTCCAGGTTAATCTGTAACAGATGTCTGACTGTGGATATCTACGTTCTGTCTCTTGCAGCAGAGGGAATTTCGAATGTCGAATTCGACATTTCCTATTTACACAGTTCGGCATTCTGTCAGTTCGGTTATGTCATTTTCAGTTTATAGGTTCAACGGATGTACTGTTCGGCCATGTTTCATTCGACTATATGCCAGAATACTGACAACAGTGAAATACTTTCTGAGTTAACTCATTGCAGATCTAAGGAAAATTACTTATAATGCTCTCTTTACATGTGGAATTTCTTCTTAGGTTACTCTATACTGCACATTAGATTATGTTTATGTTGTCATAAATGACAAATTCTGACTTCAGAAACTGTCATCTTTTGTGCAGTGGGGAGGGTGAATTAGCAGCAGGGTAAGTTTACATGGCAGGATACTCATTTTAATGTGTCATTTTCTTATGATATATTTCTCCTGAAATGTTTTGTCCATTGCTATTTTTATGTTTTAGGTAACTGCCATCAGTAAGCATGGTAATCTATGTAGCATTGCTTTTTGTCTAACTTTTATTGTTGATGTACATACTAGTTTTACAGGGATGAAATGCATACATTTGCAAACTTGCCCCCAAACACATATTCCAGTTAAACAGACAGCTGTATCTTTGAAACTGATTCATAGTAGTTCAAGATCAAATGATTCAGGTCCATTACCTATTGAAAGGCTAGGTGATGGTGCAACTCATTTGGTGGAGGGGCTACCATAAGAACTGTAAAGTAAGTTGTTTCAAAGAAACAGTGAGCCAACTGAAGTCTCTGGTAAGTAGTTGTAAAAAAATAAACAAATAGCAACAAAAAACACTACTAACAACTGGCAAACTAAATCTATTTTATTTAATCTATTCAACTAGATTTAGTTTGTCAGTTGTCAGTAGTGTTTTTTGTTGATAAGTTTTTCCAATGTCATGACTTACTTGATGCAGGTGATCCTGCTGTCACTGAACTGACACTGCAGGGTGACCATGATCATGACCTTGAATGTGAGATTCTACTAGGTGCAGATGAACACTGTTGTGGCCTGTGTGAAATGTGTTGTGCTTGTTCACTTTGATTACTGACATTTCTGTCCTGGAAAGCAGCAGTAATATTATGTGATCTCCCCCCACATGTCCAGACAGTGCCCTGGCCCCCACCCTTGCAAGACTGACTCCAGCTTGACTCTGGCATGTCCTACCTGATGTACAAATGGAGGCAGCTGGTAATGCTTGGTCTGCTACCATACTATGCATCAGTGTGATCATGGCGTTATTCCCACTCTCTGCCATTCTGAAGTAGTGCTGGAAATCATTGTTCATACCATAGAGAAAACTGACCTTTTCCAGCTGACTCTCTGTGGCAGTGCTGTGAGCCCTAACAATGTCATGGCACATTTCCTGTTTGGCAGCCAATAGTTTAAGTGTTTCCTGGAGTAGCTGTAAGAAATTTCCATGCCTGAATCCCTTTACAAAGGTGCCACTGTGGACACTGTTACCTCTGAATGCCTGTCATTATCTTCAAAGTTTTCCTCTGATTTTGGAGATACTGGTCTAGAGATATAAGATTGTTCCTCCTTGTGACTGTGAATGGCATGTCAACTTGAGCTTGATTTTGTGACACATTGTCACTTTCTGAAAAGTTACTAACATGTTGTGGCATGTGAGGTCCTGCCATTAAACTTGGGGACTGCCTGCTACTTCCCCTCAGGCTGCTTCCTAAATATAACTATGTTATCATCAGCACCCGTTCTGCTGCTGACATCATCCAATTTATTGGTATCATTGAACTGTTTGCTTCCGATGCTGATCCTGTAAAAAAATATTTAAAAACATTAATACTGATGCAATAACATGCAGTGAAGTATGCTTGCAAACAGGTGAATTGGACAATTACCATGCACACAGCCTCCATGTCCATTCTTTGCTGATGTACAAGATTTACATAATAATAATTAACCGTGACATGTTTAATTACATAATTCATTGTCAGCATTCAATTTTCCCTATATAAATGCATTTTACTGATCTTAAACCAACCTTGAGTATGAGTGTTGCAGATGTTGTTAAGACGAACCAGTGTCTACACCACCTCTAATTATTCCTGTTCCACCATTTTCTGTGTCATAGACATCCCCATGGATGGACAGATGGTATTTTTCATCTGAATTTAATTGAATAAGATTTGTAGCACCCCCCCCCCCCCATAGTGGTATGGGAAATTGCATTCTGCATGTCCTTTGCCTCTACCACGTGCTACCATATCATTTGCCCTTTTTTTGCACAGTACCACTGCTCAGTTTCTGCCTCCTTCTGCATTGATTTTGGCTACTACTTGACTCTAGGGCTTCTTCCAGTCAGATTGCCTGGGCCCCCTTTACCAAAAAGAAGTTTCCCATATGTCTTAAATGATGCCATTAGTACTCAATTTTCCTCATGTTTTGAGCCCTTATTTTCTATCAGTACTACACGTCTAAAAAGGGCTGCAGTCAGAAAGTGTGATAGTAATGTCTGGATGTAATCAGCTTTCAGAGAACAAAACACTGGCCAAGCTTCATGCCTCCCACATTAAATAAAACTGTTACCTAACACAAACCAAATAATTATGTAATATAAATCTCAGTATAGCCATGTAAAATTGTAATATATTACCTACAGTTCATTCAGGGCATGAATGCAATCACTTCTGTCACAAGAAGTACTCTTGTCCTACCCTCTGTCATTGTCATGCACTGATAATACTGCCATTTTGTTATTCCTCACTGTCATTCAAAAAAATCAGATCCATCACATTTGCTGGTTGAAATCCTTAATCTTAGCCTTAGTAAATTACTGCATTTATACCCAAGTATGCACAATCAGTAAATTAATCCAGAGTAATGATCATTTTCTGTCATCAATAATCATCTCCGCTGTTGCTGTCAAGAAATCCAACTTCAAAATAGTAAAACTCTACCAATCAGTTAATGCTATCATAACATGTAAATCATACATGCAAGTTGCTTACAAATGACCTTTAATTCAATAATGAAATAATATTCTAAGTGATTCTTACTAAATAATAACATTTTAAAAATATTCCTTTACTGTAGCAAGTCTGTAGTATCCTAATGCATTTGCCGCCTATCTCACCAACTGGCAGATTAATATGGTGAAGCTCAACTGTTGGCAAAAATTCAGGGTAGTTTGCATGTGTTATACACAAACTAGGCAAATTATACTAATCTGCATTTATCCTGTATAATTCATAGTAGTATGCAAAGTCCCAAGATATATTGATGAATTTTGGCATTTTAACAGTCATGAACTTGCATCCAAAATAAAATGAATGTTTTTCAGATCACAATGGATACACTGTATAAGGTTCTGCAGCCCACAGCACTCCATAGCTGTCCCAAGCCAAACCCATGAGAATGGTCCTAGACTAGCCAAACTCAGAATGTAGTTAAAAAATAACAAAATGAGTCATCTGAATGTCAGGTTTGTAGCAATATGAAATGTGATACTTGCCCATCCAACACTGTATGCCACACCCTAACACCTCAAGTAAATCATGACTTCCTAAAACGTAAAAGCAACGCACACAGTGACATTTATCCCCCCCCCCCACATACACACAAAAAAAGAAAAGAAAAAATTCTGCTGTTCTACATGGCACATACTGATGTTAGGATTAGGATACAAAAAATCTTTACTAAAAAGCATTATCAATAAAAATTATTAATCATATAATTGGTTCAGCAGATAATGTTGTCATTTCACAGTAAGGAGTTCTCTGCTTCAATTCTTATCTGGTGTGCCTTCTCTGTGGAATCTACATGTCCTGGCTGTGTTTCCTTCCACATTCCAAAGACATACAATTGGTGGATCAGACACTCTTAATTAC